>NC_092092.1:1640053-1677553 GCF_045679555.1 Salvelinus alpinus
GGTAAGTTTGGCGGCGTGAGTGAAGGAGGCTTTGTTGCGGAATAGAAAGCCGATTCTTGATTTGATTTTGGATTGGAGATGTTTGATATGAGTCTGGAAGGAGAGTTTGCAGTCTAGACAGACACCTAGGTACTTATAGATGTCCACATATTCTAGGTCGGAACCGTCCAGGGTGGTGATGCTAGTCGGGCGTGCGGGTGCGGGTGCAGGCAGCGAACGGTTGAAAAGCATGCATTTGGTTTTACTAGCGTTTAAGAGCAGTTGGAGGCCACGGAAGGAGTGTTGTATGGCATTGAAGCTCGTTTGGAGGTTAGATAGCACAGTGTCCAAGGAAGGGCCGGAAGTATATAGAATGGTGTCGTCTGCGTAGAGGTGGATCAGGGAATCGCCCGCAGCAAGAGCAACATCATTGATGTATACAGAGAAAAGAGTCGGCCCGAGAATTGAACCCTGTGGTACCCCCATAGAGACTGCCAGAGGACCGGACAACATGCCCTCCGATTTGACACACTGAACTCTGTCTGCAAAGTAGTTGGTGAACCAGGCAAGGCAGTCATTAGAAAAACCGAGGCTACTGAGTCTGCCGATAAGAATATGGTGATTGACAGAGTCGAAAGCCTTGGCCAGGTCGATGAAGACGGCTGCACAGTAATGTCTTTTATCGATGGCGGTTATGATATCGTTTAGTACCTTGAGCGTGGCTGAGGTGCACCCGTGACCGGCTCGGAAACCGGATTGCACAGCGGAGAAGGTACGGTGGGATTCGAGATGGTCAGTGATCTGTTTGTTGACTTGGCTTTCGAAGACCTTAGATAGGCAGGGCAGGATGGATATAGGTCTGTAACAGTTTGGGTCCAGGGTGTCTCCCCCTTTGAAGAGGGGGATGACCGCGGCAGCTTTCCAATCCTTGGGGATCTCAGATGATACGAAGGAGAGGTTGAACAGGCTGGTAATAGGGGGTGCGACAATGGCGGCGGACAGTTTCAGAAATAGGGGGTCCAGATTGTCAAGCCCAGCTGATTTGTATGGGTCCAGGTTTTCCAGCTCTTTCAGAACATCTGCTATCTGGATATGGGTAAAGGAGAAGCTGGGGAGGCTTGGGCGAGTAGCAGCGGGGGAGGCGGGGCTGTTGGCCAAGGTTGGAGTCGCCAGGAGGAAGGCATGGCCAGCCATTGAGAAATGTTTGTTGAAGTTTTCGATTATCACGGACTTATCAGTGGTGACCGTGTTACCTAGCCTCAGTGCAGTGGGCAGCTGGGAGGAGGTGCTCTTGTTTTCCATGGACTTTACAGTATCCCAGAACTTTTTGGAGTTAGAGCTACAGGATGCAAATTTCTGCTTGAAAAAGCTGGCCTTTGCTTTCCTGACTGACTGCGTGTATTGGTTCCTGACTTCCCTGAACAGTTGCATATCGCGGGGGCTCTTCGATGCTATTGCAGTTCGCCACAGGATGTTTTTGTGCTGGTCGAGGGCAGTCAGGTCTGGAGTGAACCAAGGGCTATATCTGTTCTTGGTTCTGCATTTTTTGAACGGAGCATGCTTGTCTAATATGGTGAGGAAGTAACTTTTAAAGAATGACCAGGCATCCTCAACTGACGGGATGAGGTCAATATCCTTCCAGGGTACCCGGGCCAGGTCGATTAGAAAGGCCTGCTCGCAGAAGTGTTTTAGGGAGCGTTTGACAGTGATGAGGGGTGGTCGTTTGACCGCGGACCCGTGGCGGATACAGGCAATGAGGCAGTGATCGCTGAGATCTTGATTGAAGACAGCAGAGGTGTATTTGGAGGGCAGGTTGGTCAGGATAATGTCTATTAGGGTGCCCATGTTTACGGATTTAGGGTTGTACCTGGTGGGTTCCTTGATGATTTGTGTGAGATTGAGGGCATCAAGCTTGGATTGTAGGACTGCCGGGGTGTTAAGCATATCCCAGTTTAGGTCACCTAACAGAACAAACTCTGAAGCTAGATGGGGAGCGATCAATTCACAGATGGTGTCCAGGGCACAGCTGGGAGCTGAGGGGGGTCGGTAGCAGGCGGCAACAGTGAGAGACTTATTTCTGGAGAGATTCATTTTTAAAATTAGAAGTTCGAACTGTTTGGGCATAGACCTGGAAAGTATGACAGAACTTTGCAGGCTATCTCTGCAGTAGATTGCAACTCCTCCCCCTTTGGCAGTTCTATCTTGACGGAAAGTGTTATAGTTGGGTATGGAAATCCCAGAATTTTTGGTGGCCTTCCTAAGCCAGGATTCGGACACGGCAAGGACATCAGGGTTGGCAGAGTGTGCTAAAGCGGTGAGTAAGGCAAACTTAGGGAGGAGGCTTCTGATGTTGACATGCATGAGGCCAAGGCTTTTTCGATCACAGAAGTCAACAAATGAGGGTGACTGGGGACATGCAGGGCCTGGGTTTACCTCCACATCACCCGAGGAACAGAGGAGTAGTAGGATGAGGGTGCGGCTAAAGGCTATCAAAACTGGTCGCCTAGAGCGTTGGGGACAAAGAATAAAAGGAGCAGATTTATGGGCGTGGTAGAATAGATTCTGGGCATAATGTGCAGACAGGGGTATGGTGGGGCACGGGTACAGCGGAGGCAAGCCCAGGCACTGGGTGATGATAAGAGAGGTTGTATCTCTGGACATGCTGGTCTCAATGGGTGAGGTCACCGCATGTGTGGGGGGTGGGACAAAGGAGGTATCAGAGGTACGGAGAGTGGAACTACGGGGTCCATTGCAAACCAAAACAATGATAATGATAACTAGCCTGAACAACAGTATGCAAGGCATATTGATATTTGAGAGAGACATACAATAAGGCATAAAGTGATTGCAGGTCTTGATTGGGAGAGCTAGCTAAAACAACAGGTAAGATAACAGCAGCAATAACAGGGTGCTAGTCTAACACAGCAACAACAGGTAAAAATGGCGACGACTAGGCAGAGAGGGTCGGATTAACTACACACAGATCCTGAGTTAAAGCACAGAGCCGACAGATAAAACACAAATAAACAGAATGGAGTACCGTGAATTAATGGACAGTCAAGCAGGCATCAGCTATGTAGCCAAGTGATCATAGTGTCCAGGGGGCAGCCGTAGATGGAGCAGGGAGGCCTCCACTAAGCTAGCACGCGGCGTTTAAAGTTAGTAGCCCGGGGGGTGGTCTGCTCAGACGGAAGGGGTCTGCTCAGACGTGGTCGTGTCGACAGAGAATCCAAGCCGGATGGCGATGGCGAAAGAGAGGTTGTGAATTGTAGAATTGTGTTTGCTAACTGGTGCTAGCTTCGTGGCAGTGGCGCTAGCTGCGCTAGCTGCAAGCTAGCTGTGAGGATCAGAAGTAGTGGCTCAGGGATTACGGCAGGAATCCGGCGTTGTTGTCGAGAGACAGTCCGATGCTGGTAAATTGGTGAGTAATATCCAGGCTAATAACAGGGCTGAATTAGCTTGTAGCTGATTTAGACCAGTTGTGATGGATTGGCAGGGCTCTGTGTCGGCAAAAAAAGGTCCAGTCCAATTGGCAAAAGAGGTATTGTAGCCCAAGAATTCGCTGGTAGACCTCTTCGGCTAGCCGGCAGATGGGCCTAGCTCGAGGCTAGCTCAAGGCTAACTGGTGCTTGCTTCGGGACAGAGGTGTTAGCCAGTAGTAGCCACTCGGTTGCAGCTAGCTAGCTGTGATGATACGGTGTAATTGTCCAGAGCTTGCGTCAGGAATCCGGTGATGTGGTAGAGAAAAAGCAGTCCTATATGCTCTGGGTTGATATCGCGCTTGCAGACTGGCAGGTATTGGCCCGAGCTGAAGCTGGCTGTGTCCGAGTTAAGGGTGAAGACCGCAGCAGTGGCTAACTGACTACTAGCTAGTAGCTAGTTATCTGGCTAGCTTCTGATTGGGGTTACGGTTCTAAAGTATAAAAAATAGCAGGTCCGTACCACATTGGGTGAGGCGGAATGTAGGAATGTATATTCAGTTCCTAGATGGAAAGTGAAATTAAAATATATACGAAATGTATACGAAAAATACGAGGACTATTTACACGGGACAAGACAAGACAAACACACGTCCGACTGCTACGCCATCTTGGATTAATATTGACAATTGAGTACTTTTTCCACCCCTGTATTTTAGTTAAGTGACACTCACCTCACTGCCCTGACATTCTCAATAGCAGGTAAATGTAATGTATTCAGATTGGTTGGTTAAGAAGCTAAATCGATGTTGACAGAACTGTGAATTTGTCAAGTTGTTGGCTTGGAAAGATGGCCATTGGTATATTGTTAGTTGGTTTCCAATCTTCCTTTATATCATAGATCACAGTGGCACAATGGGGGTTGATCCTGCTCTGGCATATTGGGATTGGACAGGGGTCGGGGTTGGAGCTGGCACAAACTCTGGGATTTGCATACAACAGGTTCCATAAAAGAAGGATGGTGCTGGCCTGTGCTAGGCAGTGTTTTTTTCATTAGCCTAGCCTGTCGGCTAATCAGCCGGTTACAGACTCATTTTCACCTGTCTACATGTTCCACTTCATATTAACGAGGCTACTGTTAGGGTTTATGCACTATAGCCTGCTAGCATATTGTTTTGTTACACACACACAAACAATAAAGATGTGTGTAAGGACTGACCAACACAGGCCATAAAACCTGTGGTCAATCTGGAGAGGGGAGGGGTGCATCTCTCTAGGCCAACCAGGGAGGTTAGATTACTGGACAATACCATATTAGGAACTGTTTCAGTGTAGAATCGACAGACACAAGACGGATCTAATCTACGCAACGACCAGATGCGGACATCTGAAAGAAGGGGACCAGTCTGAGTAACGGTGATAGGCTGAGCAAAGTCTAAACCGCGCTCAGCCTCTACTGTGATAGGCCAACAGACGCGTTGGAACTACGTCATCACGGTATAAGAACAGCTGTGTACGTACTTCCTGCCAGTTCCCTGTTTACCCTGCGCGGTGATACAGCGAACCCGTATATACGAAAATTGCATTTGCCATTCATTGTTTGCGGTAATTAAACATAAGTAAAGAAAGTTAGCAGACCTTGCTTTTTATTTATCCTGACACCGGATGTGTTACACGCAGCGTTGACACTACTTTTCATTTAAAAGCTTCTATTCGCTATTCTCTCTCCCGCTAGAATTAAACAATATGCATATTCTTTGCGATCTATTGATAGGATAAACGTCTATCAGTCTCAAAGAGAGCAAGGACATGAAACGCAGCAGAGAGGAATAGGCGAAGCGAGAGGTTTCACTCTCACCTAAATCTGTTCAAAATAAACCCAATGAATTTCTATGGGCTGATTTTGGACCTGAACTTGTCGCCTGCCTTCCCGCCCTTTGGGACTCCCATTGTTAGGGCGGAGACATGAGCATCTCGTCATTATATACAGATGTCCGGTTGTCAAATGTCTTTACACGGAGTGAGATTGCATGATGCTCGTGAATCTGTACATCCCATGTAACGTAAGTGGTAACGATGAGGCAATCCTCTTAGCCTAATTATTGTTTTCTGGGAAATTAATTTACTTTCTTTTGGCGTGTTTCACGTAGACGCGGAGTCGTGGCGCGTAGTAGTGGTCTCTTTACAGTGCGTTGATTAACAACTGAACAGCAAGTGTTCACTAGGTAGTGGAGAGCCTCATTCAGTAGGTAGTGGAGAGACTCATTCAGTAGGTAGTGGAGAGCCTCATTCTCATGTAAATATGATAATTAGGGCCCTCACGGAATCCAGGCATTAAAAACGGAATTCAACAATATTCAAAAATGTATTGACCTTAGTAGGGAATCAACTTTATCGAAAATGTATTAATTTGTCCAAGTTTATCATAAAACACGAACAGAATGCATAAGTAACTCATGTTCCCTGCAACTTTCTGAAGAAGCAAGGAGGATGTGTCACGTCCTGACCTTCGAGATCCTTTTTATGTCTCTATTTGGTTTGGTCAGGGTGTGATTTGGGGTGGGTATTCTATGTTCCTTCGTTCTATTACTTGTATTTCTATGTTTTGGCCGGGTATGGTTCCCAATCAGAGGCAGCTGTCTATCGTTGTCTCTGATTGAGAACCATACTTAGGTAGCCCTTTTTCCTACCTGTCTTTGTGGGAAGTTAACTTTGTTTGTGGCACTTAGCCTTAAGCTTCACGGTTGTTTGGTATTGTTTATTGTTTTGTCGGCGTCATCACCTAATAAAAGGGAATATGTACGCTCACCACGCTGCGCTTTGGTCAAGTTCTTTCAACGGCCGTGACAGGATGTCTGGGTGTGTGTGCGGAAATGTTATGTTCGAGAGACCACCTCAAGCAAGACCAAGACTGGACCAAGACCGTAGGCGGGGCGAGACCGAGTCAAGACCATGATTGTAATTTTGGCAAAACATGTAATATGTACATGTAGGTAAGGGTAAAGTGACTATTTATACATAGGTAATAAGCGGCGAGGAGCAGCAGCACATTAAAAGGGGGGGGGGGGGGCTTGTGAATGTTGACCTGTTTAAAGGGATTACTCACATTGGACAAAGCGAGCATGATAACACAGTCATCCGGAACAGCTGGTGCTCTCATGCGTGCTTCAGCGTTGCTTGCCTCGAAGCGTGCATAGACGTCATTTAGCTCATCTGGTAGGTTTGCGTTACTAGGCAGCTCGCGGCTGGGCTTCTCTTTGTAGGCTTAGCTCTAGACGATAACCAAAACAACTAACACTGAATTCATACATTTTCGGTATTGTTTCTTTCTACATAATACCACAATACATTTCCAATTAGGGAGGAAAATTTTATAAAGTTTTCAATAAATTTACTGTGTATTTAAGATGGAATCAATGGATTATATTGTACCAGAGGCCACCAAAATAGAGTTCCTTCAGAAAAAAAAATGTAAATCAAGGGGGCAACTATGTATTTGTGGAAAAGACTGGTTTGGTCAGGGCTGGGATGAGATGGAATGAGATGGGATGAGATGGAATGAGATGAGATGGAATGGGATGGAATGAGATGGAATGAGATGGAATGAGATGGAATGAGATGAGATGGAATGGGATGGAATGAGATGGAATGAGATGGGCTGGGATGAGATGGAATGAGATGGGATGAGATGGAATGAGATGAGATGGAATGGGATGGAATGAGATGGAATGAGATGGGCTGGGATGAGATGGAATGAGATGGGATGAGATGGAATGAGATGGAATGAGATGGGCTGGGATGGAATGAGATGGAATGGGATGGGCTGGGATGGGCTGGGATGGAATGAGATGGGCTGGGATGGAATGAGATGGAATGGGATGGGCTGGGATGGGCTGGGATGGAATGAGATGGGCTGGGATGGAATGAGATGGGCTGAGATGGAATGAGATGGGCTGGGATGGAATGAGATGGCTGGGATGGAATGAGATGGAATGAGATGGAATGAGATGGGCTGGGATGGGCTGGGATGGAATGAGATGGGCTGGGATGGAATGAGATGGGCTGGGATGGGCTGGGATGGAATGAGATGGGATGGGCTGGGATGGAATGAGATGGGCTGGGATGGGCTGGGATGGAATGAGATGGGATGAGATGGGATGGGATGGAATGAGATGGAATGGGATGGGATGGGATGGAATGAGATGGAATGGGATGGAATGAGATGGAATGAGATGGAATGAGATGGGATGGGATGGAATGAGATGGAATGAGATGGGCTGGGATGGAATGAGATGGGATGGGATGGGATGGGATGGAATGAGATGGAATGGGATGGGATGGGATGGAATGAGATGGAATGGGATGGAATGGGATGGGATGGGATGGAATGAGATGGCTGGGATGGAATGAGATGGAATGAGATGGCTGGGATGGAATGAGATGGAATGAGATGGCTGGGATGGAATGAGATGGCTGGGATGGAATGAGATGGGCTGGGATGGGCTGGGATGGAATGAGATGGAATGAGATGGGCTGGGATGGAATGAGATGGAATGAGATGGGCTGGGATGGAATGAGATGGGCTGGGATGGAATGAGATGGGCTGGGATGGAATGAGATGGACTGGGATGGAATGAGATGGCTGGGATGGAATGAGATGGACTGGGATGGAATGAGATAGCTGGGATGGAATGAGATGGCATAAGAGATGTGTCTAGGTTTGATAGTAGAAGCTGGGATCACCTTGAGCATGAACCTCTTTCTTAAAGCACCATTCTTTCAACTAACACCTGTCATATAATCTCTCTCACTCTCTCTATCTCTCTCTCTCTCCATCTCTCTCACTCTCTGTTTCTCTCTCTCTATCTCTCTATCACTCTCTGTTTCTTTCTCTCTCTCCCTGTCTGTCTGTCTCTCTCTTTCGCTCTCTCTCTCTCGCTCTCTATCTCTATCTCTCTCTGTCTCACTCTCTGTTTCTCTCTCTCTCTCTGTCTCTCTCTCTCTCTCTGTTTTCTCTCTCACTCTCTGTTTCTCTCTCTCTCTGTCTGTCTCTCTCTCTCTCTCTGTTTCTCTCTCACTCTCTGTTTCTCTCTCTCTCTCTCTCTCTGTCTCTCTCTCTCTGTTTCTCTCTCACTCTCTGTTTCTCTCTCTCTCTCTCTCTCTCTGTTTCTCTCTCTCTCTCTGTTTCTCTCTCACTCTCTGTTTCTCTCTCAATTCAATTCAATTCAATTCAATTTGCTTTATTGGCATGACGTAACAATGTACATATTGCCAAAGCTTGTTTACAATGTAAAAAAAATGAGAATCAAAATTGTCAACGGGACAACAGTAACAACAATAACCAAGGGTCAAAATAACCATACATTCAACAATAACAATAAACATACAGTAAAGGACATGTGCAGGTTGATTGGTCTGTCAGACACTGTCCCTCAACTTATGGCAGGCAGCAATGTAGTGCGCTGCCAACCCACAGCTCTCTGCGTCCTCCCCCAACAGGACGGGTAGCCTATCCTCATCAGAGAGGTCTTTGAAACCTTGAATAAGAGTTTCAAATTTGGGGAAATGACACTCTCTAATTGTTTTATATTTTTGACATTTTGTCAGGAAATGCAGCTCCGTCTCAGGTTCTGCTATTGTGCAGTGGTTGCACAGCCTTTCCTCTACAGGGAGCCAGGTTTTCCTCTGTCTACCCTTCTCAATGGCAAGGCTGTGCTCACTGAGCCTGTACTTTGTCAAGGTTTTTCTAAAGTTTTGATCAGTAACCATGGTCAAATATTTAGCCACGGTGTACTGTCGATTTAGGGCCAGATAGCACTGCATTTTGCTCTGTGCTTGTGCTTGTGTTTCCCAATAAGCAATATAGTTTTGTTTTGACTGTGTTGTAATTTGGTTTATCCTGATTGATAGGACGTTCTGGTCCTGAGGCTTCAGTGTGTTAGTAGAACAGGTTTGTGAACTCAGCCCCAGGACCAGCTGGATGAGGGGACTCTTTTCTTTGTTCAGCTCTTGGTATTGCAGGGCTTGGTAATGATATGAGAGGGGGTCACTGTATTTTAGATGTTTCCAAAACTTAATTGCTCTTTTTTGAGTTTTTATTATTAGTGGATATTTGCCTAATTCTGCCCTGCATGCATTGTTTGTAGTTTTCCTCTGGACATGTAGGAGAATCTTACAGAACTCTGCATGCAGGGTTTCAATGGGATGTTTGTCCCATTTGATGAAATCTTGTTTTGCAAGTGGACCCCACACCTCGCTGCCATAAAGTGCAATTGGTTCAATGACATATTCAATTAGTTTTAGCCAAATTTTAATAGGTATTTCAATTTGAATTTGCTTTTTAATTGCGTAGAATGCCCTGCGTGCTTTCTCTCTCAGTTCATTCACTGCTTCATTAAGGTGTCCAGTTGAGCTTATTTTTAAACCTAAGTAATTGTAGTGTGTGCAGTGCTCTATATATTTTGTACCAATTGAGAACTTTGGTCTAATTCCCTGAGATCTGGATCTTCTCTGGAAAATCATTATTTTAGTCTTTTTGGGGTTTACTGCCAGGGCCCAGGTCTGGCAGTACTGCTCTAGCAGGTCCAGGCTCTGCTGTAGGCCATGTGCTGTGGGTGACAGCAGGCATAGGTCATCGGCGAAGAGTAGGCATTTAACCTCTGAATTATGGAGACTAACACCAGGGGCTGAGGATTTTTCTAGAATAGTGGCCAATTCGTTGATGTAAATATTGAAGAGTGCTGGGCTCAGATTACAACCCTGACGAAGGCCCCGCCCCTGGTTAAAGAATTCTGTTCTTTTCTTGCCAATTTTAATGCTGCACGTATTGCCAGTATACATTGATTTAATTATGTCATATGTTTTACCCCCTACACCACTTTCAATAACTTTGTAGAACAGTCCTGTGTGCCAAATAGAATCAAATGCTTTTTGGAAGTCGATAAAGCAAGCGTATATTTTGGTATTATTTTGGTGGACATGTTTATCTATCAGGGTGTGTAGGGTGTAAATATGATCGGTCGTGCGATGTTTTGGTATAAATCCAATTTGGCTTTTACTCAAGACATTGTGCTTATTAAGGAAGTTTAGAACTCTTACATTTATAATACTACAGAAAACCTTCCCCAGGTTACTGTTCACACAAATGCCTCTGTAATTGTTAGGGTCAAATTTGTCTCCGTTTTTAAAGATTGGGGTTATGAGTCCTTGATTCCAGATGTCAGGGAAATAACCTACACTCAGGATCAAATTAAACAGTTTTAATATAGCCAACTGAAATTTTGCACTAGTGAGTTTGAGCATCTCATTTAGGATGCCATCAGGTCCGCATGCCTTTTTAAATTTGAGAGCCTGAAGTTTCTTATAGAGCTCCTGGTCAGTAATTGGGGAGTCCAGTGGATTTTGATTGTCCTTTATAGCTCTTTCTAATCCATTCAACTTCTCATGAATTTGGCGTTGTTCTGCGTTTGTGTCAATTTGAACAGTGTTGTAGAGTGTTTTAAAATGGGTTGTCCAAATGTCACCATTTTGTATCGCTAATTCCTCTTGTTTAGATTTTTTCTCTCTGTTTCTCTCTCACTCTCTGTTTCTCTCTCTCTGTTTCTCTCTCACTCTCTGTTTCTCTCTCTCTCTGTTTCTCTCTCACTCTCTGTTTCTCTCTCTCTCTGTCTCTCTCTCTCTCTCTCTCTGTTTCTCTCTCACTCTCTGTTTCTCTCTCTCTCTCTTTCTCTCTCTCTCTCTCTCTCTCTCTCTGTTTCTCTCTCACTCTCTGTTTCTCTCTCTCTCTCTGTTTCTCTCTCTCACTCTCTGTTTCTCTCTATCTCTCTCTCTCTCTGTCTCACTCTCTGTTTCTCTCTCTCTCTCTATCTCTGTCTCTCTCTCTCTCTGTCTTTTTCTCTATTCCAGTGCATGTGTACTACAGTCTAATATAAATGTTGTATTTCACAGTATCTATTTGGCTCAGCCTTCAAATCTGGGTCAGTGGTCATTTTAATCAATTCTCTCAAACAGAGTAGTCCAGGCACCATGGACGTCCGTCAGTAGGTTTATCCTACACACACACACACACACACACACACACACACACACACACACACACACACACACACACACACACACACACACACACACACACACACACACACACACACACACACACACACACACACACACACACACACACACACACACACACATAAACACACACACACACACACACACACACACACACACACACACACACACACATACACACATACACACACACATACACACATACACACACACACACACACACACACACACACACACACACACATACATACATACATACATACATACATACATACATACATACATACATACATACATACATACACACACACACACACACACACACACACACACACACACACACACACACACACACACACACACACACACACACACACACACACACACACACACACACACACACACACACACACACATCCAAACAGCAGGCAGGGCAGTGGGGAATGGACAGAGCAATAATAACACCAAAACTAATCTGAATTATGGCCTGAGGAGATTAGGTCAGAATAACCCCTAGAATATGGGGGGGCGTGTGTGTGTGAATTTTGAAGTGAGCAGAGACCAGGGAACACAGCATTGTGATGTCACCTTGAGGCAGCGATAGAGAGGGGAGGAAGGAGAGAAAGGGAGAAAGATAGAGGGGGAGAGAGAAGTGGGGTGGGGGAGAGAGGGGTAGAGAGGAAGGAAGGGGACGAGAGAGGGGGGGGGGGGTAGAGCGGGAGATGGAAGGAGAGAGTGGGGTAACGAGTGATAGTGACCTGGGGATATTTTGGTCTCTATGCCCCGTACCCTTCTGTTTCGTAATGGGCCACATAACATGCTGCTTAGCCAAACCAAGGACAACGTATGCATCATAGGAGGAGGCCAGGCCAGGCGTTGTGTTATTGCTCATATGAGGAGAAGGAGGCATGTTTGCATTAGAGTGGATCTGGGACTGGCCCTGTCAGTGTACATTTCATTACTCCCTTCTCTCCGAGGACCAGAAGAGTGTTCTCTCTCCTCTTCTCTCTCTCCTTCTCTCCCTCTTTCTTCTCTCTCTCTCCTCTTCTTTATCCCCTCTCTCTCTCTCTCTCTCTCTCGCTCTTTCTCCTCTTCTCTCTCTCTCCTTCTCTTCTCTCTCCTCTTCTCTCTCTCCTTCTCTTCTCTCTCCTCTTCTCTCTCTCCTTCTCTTCTCTCTCCTCTTCTCTCTCCTTCTCTTCTCTCTCCTCTTCTCTCTCTCCTTCTCTTCTCTCTCCTCTTCTCTCTCCCCCTTTCTTCTCTCTCTCCTTCTCTTCTCTCTCTCTCTCCCCCTTCTCTCTCTCCTTCTCTTTTCTCTCTCTCTCTCCCTCTTTCTTCTCTCTCTCTCTCTCCCTCTTTCTTCTCTCTCTCCCTTTCTTCTCTCTCCCCCTTTCTTCTCTCTCTCCCTTTCTTCTCTCTCCCCCTTTCTTCTCTCTCTCTCTCTCTCTCTCTCTCTCTCTCTCTCTCTCTCTCTCTCTCTCTCTCTCTCTCTCTCTCTCTCTCTCTCTCTCTCTCTCTCTCTCTCTCTCTCTCTCTCTCTCTCTCTCTTTCTCTCTTTCTCTCTTTCTTTCTCTCTCTCTCTCTCTCTCTCTCTCTCTCTTCTCTCCCTTGACTTTTCAACCTTTTTCTCCCCCTCATCAATCTACACACAATACCTCATAATGACAAAGCAAAAACAGTTTTTTAGAAATTTTTGCAAATGTATAATAAAAAAAAACAACGAAATATCACATTTACATTAGTATTCAGACTCTTTACTCAGTACTTTGTTGAAGCACATTTGGCAGCGATTACAGCCTCGAGTCTTCTTGGGTATGACGCTACAAGCTTGGCACACCTGTATTTGGGAAGTTTCTCCCATTCTTCTCTGCAGAACTTCTCAAGCTCTGTCAGGTTTGATGGGGAGCGTCGCTGCACAGCTATTTTCAGGTCTCTGGGGAGACGTTCGATCTGGTTCAAATCCAGGCTCTGGCTGGGCCACTCAAAGACGTGAGAGAACTTGGGAAAGTTGAACACCAGACGGGCTGCGGCGTTCTGGATGAGTTGTAGGGGTTTAATGGCACAGGCAGGGAGCCCAGCCAACAGCGAGTTGCAGTAATCCAGACGGGAGATGACAAGTGCCTGGATTAGGACCTGCGCCGCTTCCTGCGTGAGGCAGGGTCGTACTCTGCGAATGTTGTAGAGCATGAACCTACAGGAACGGGTCACCGCCTTGATGTTAGTTGAGAACGACAGGGTGTTGTCCAGGATCACACCAAGGTTCTTAGCACTCTGGGAGGAGGACACAATGGAGTTGTCAACCGTGATGGCGAGATCATGGAACGGGCAGTCCTTCCCCGGGAGGAAGAGCAGCTCCGTCTTGCCGAGGTTCAGCTTGAGGTGGTGATCCGTCATCCACACTGATATGTCTGCCAGACATGCAGAGATGCGATTCACCACCTGGTTATCAGAGGGGGGAAAAGAGAAGATTAATTGTGTGTCGTCTGCATAGCAATGATAGGAGAGACCATGTGAGGATATGACAGAGCCAAGTGACTTGGTGTATAGCGAGAATAGGATTTAAAGACTTGTCTTGTCCCGAAGCCACTCATTTGTTTTCTTGGCTGTGTGCTTTGGGTCATTGTTCTGTCGGAAGGTGAACCTTCGCCCCCGTCTGAGCTCCTGAGCGCTGGTATGTGCAGGTTACCATACCAGGCGGTGATGCAACTAGTCAGGATGCTCTCGATGGTGCAGCTGTAGAACCTTTTTGAGGATCTGTGGATTTTAAGTCTTCTATCATTGATCGAGACAGGTGTCTGGGTGGACACTGCCCTGTCTCGATCACTGCCCTGTCTCGATCACTGCCCTGTCTCGATCACTGCCCTGTCTCGATCACTGCCCTGTCTCGATCACTCCCCTGTCTCGATCACTGCCCTGTCTCGATCACTGCCCTGTCTCGATCACTGCCCTGTCTCGATCACTGCCCTGTCTCGATCACTGCCCTGTCTCGATCACTGCCCTGTCTCGATCACTGCCTTGTCTCGATCACTGCCCTGTCTCGATCACTGCCCTGTCTCGATCACTGCCCTGTCTCGATCACTGCCCTGTCTCGATCACTGCCCTGTCTCGATCACTGCCCTGTCTCGATCACTGCCCTGTCTCGATCACTGCCCTGTCTCGATCACTGCCCTGTCTCGATCAACGAGAGACGACGTGAAACACTGTGGGACTTAATGGAGACACACTGTACTACCCTGTTCATACTCTATTTGTTTTCTATGGTACTTTTATCTTTACTTTTTGAATTCCCAATACTCTTTTTTGAGTTAGCATTAAATATTGTTTGCCTATATGTCTAACATCTGTTTGATGTTACAGAGCCCTGTACAGATTATTTACACTGCATGACCATACGTTTGTAGACACCTACTTGTCGAACATCTCATTCCAAAATCATGTGCGTTCATTTGGATTTAGTCCCCCCCCTTTTGCTGCTATAACAGCCTCCACTTTTCTGGGAAGGCTTTCCACTAGATGTTCGAACTAGAGGTCGACCGATTTAATCGGCATGGCCGATTCATTAGGGCCGATTTCAAGTTTTCATAACAATCGGTAATCGGCATTTTTGGACGCTGATTATGGCCGATTACATTGCACTCCACAAGTTACGCGAGTGCAGCAAGGAGCCAAGGTTAGTTGCTAGCTAGCATTAAACTTATCTTATAAAAAACTATCAATCTTCACATAATCACTAGTTAACTACACATGTCTATGATTTGATAGAGCAGTCTGACTGAGCGGTGGTAGGCAGCAGCAGGCTCGTAAGCATTCATTCAAACAGCACTTTACTGCGTTTTGCCAGCAGCTCTTTGCAATGCTTGAAGCACAGCGCTGTTTATGACTTCAAGCCTATCAACTCCCGAGATTAGGCTGGCATACTATAGTGCCTATAAGAACATCCAATAGTCAAAGGTCTATGAAATACAAATGGTATAGAGGGAAATAGTCCTATAATTCCTATAATAACTACAACCTAAAACTTTTTAACTGGGAATATTGAAGACTCATGTTAAAAGGAACCACCAGCTTTCATATGTTCTCATGTTCTGAGCAAGGAACTTAAACGTTAGCTTTCTTACATAACACATATTGCACTTTTACTTTCTTCTCCAACACTTTGTTTTTGCATTATTTAAACCAAATTGAACATGTTTCATTATTTATTTGAGTCTAAATGGATTTTTATTTGTGTATTAAATAGAAATGTTAATTCAGTATTGTTGTAATTGTCATTATTACAAATATATTTATAAAAATCGGCCGATTGAATCAATATCGGCTTTTTTCGGTCCTCCAATAATCAGTACCGGTATCGGCGTTGAAAAATCATAATCGGTTGGAACATTATTGCAGGGACTTGCTTCCATTCAGCCACAAGAGCATTAGTGAGGTCAGGCACTGATGTTGGATGATTAGGCCTGGCTCGCAGTCGGCGTTCCAATTCATCCCAAAGGTGTTCGAACGGGTTGGAGTCAGGACTCTGTGCAGGCCAATCAATTTCTTCCACACCGATCTCAACAAACCATTTCTGTATGGACCTCGCTTTGTGGACAGGGGGCATTGTCATGCTGAAACAGGAAAGGGCCTTCCCCAAACACAACACAGAGTTTAAATGTAGCCTTGACATCTTAAAGTAGTAACTCACAGCACCTGTCTTTAATGTACAGTAGACTTGATATCTTGACCCGAATAAGATTGCGCTGACAGACATGGCAGCTCTGTTTCTAGTTCCAACAGACATGGCAGCTCTGTTTCTAGCTCCAACAGACATGGCAGCTCTGTTTCTAGTTCCAACAGACATGGCAGCTCTGTTTCTAGTTCCAACAGACATGGCAGCTCTGTTTCTAGTTCCATCAGACATGGCAGCTCTGCTTCTAGTTCCAACAGACATGGCAGCTCTGCTTCTAGTTCCAACAGACATGGCAGCTCTGTTTCTAGTTCCAACAGACATGGCAGCTCTGTTTCTAGTTCCAACAGACATGGCAGCTCTGCTTCTAGTTCCAACAGACATGGCAGCTCTGTTTCTAGTTCCAACAGACATGGCAGCTCTGCTTCTAGTTCCAACAGACATGGCAGCTCTGTTTCTAGTTCCATCAGACATGGCAGCTCTGTTTCTAGTTCCAACAGACATGGCAGCTCTGCTTCTAGCTCCAACAGACATGGCATCTCTGTTTCTAGTTCCAACAGACATGGCAGCTCTGTTTCTAGTTCCAACAGACATGGCAGCTCTGTTTCTAGTTCCAACAGACATGGCAGCTCTGTTTCTAGTTCCTACAGACATGGCAGCTCTGTTTCTAGCTCCAACAGACATGGCAGCTCTGTTTCTAGTTCCAACAGACATGGCAGCTCTGTTTCTAGTTCCAACAGACATGGCAGCTCTGTTTCTAGTTCCATCAGACATGGCAGCTCTGCTTCTAGTTCCAACAGACATGGCAGCTCTGCTTCTAGTTCCAACAGACATGGCAGCTCTGTTTCTAGTTCCAACAGACATGGCAGCTCTGTTTCTAGTTCCAACAGACATGGCAGCTCTGCTTCTAGTTCCAACAGACATGGCAGCTCTGTTTCTAGTTCCAACAGACATGGCAGCTCTGCTTCTAGTTCCAACAGACATGGCAGCTCTGTTTCTAGTTCCATCAGACATGGCAGCTCTGTTTCTAGTTCCAACAGACATGGCAGCTCTGCTTCTAGCTCCAACAGACATGGCATCTCTGTTTCTAGTTCCAACAGACATGGCAGCTCTGTTTCTAGTTCCAACAGACATGGCAGCTCTGTTTCTAGTTCCAACAGACATGGCAGCTCTGTTTCTAGTTCCTACAGACATGGCAGCTCTGTTTCTAGTTCCAACAGACATGGCAGCTCTGTTTCTAGTTCCAACAGACATGGCAGCTCTGCTTCTAGTTCCAACAGACATGGCAGCTCTGTTTCTAGTTCCAACAGACATGGCAGCTCTGTTTCTAGTTCCAACAGACATTGCAGCTCTGCTTCTAGTTCCAACAGACATGGCAGCTCTGTTTCTAGTTCCAACAGACATTGCAGCTCTGCTTCTAGTTCCATCAGACATGGCAGCTCTGTTTCTAGTTCCAACAGACATGGCAGCTCTGTTTCTAGTTCCAACAGACATGGCAGCTCTGCTTCTAGTTCCAACAGACATGGCAGCTCTGTTTCTAGTTCCATCAGACATTGCAGCTCTGCTTCTAGTTCCAACAGACATGGCAGCTCTGTTTCTAGTTCCAACAGACATGGCAGCTCTGTTTCTAGTTCCAACAGACATGGCAGCTCTGTTTCTAGTTCCATCAGACATGGCAGCTCTGCTTCTAGTTCCAACAGACATGGCAGCTCTGTTTCTAGTTCCTACAGACATGGCAGCTCTGTTTCTAGTTCCATCAGACATGGCAGCTCTGTTTCTAGTTCCAACAGACATGGCAGCTCTGTTTCTAGTTCCAACAGACATGGCAGCTCTGTTTCTAGTTCCAACAGACATGGCAGCTCTGCTTCTAGTTCCAACAGACATGGCAGCTCTGTTTCTAGTTCCAACAGACATGGCAGCTCTGTTTCTAGTTCCATCAGACATGGCAGCTCTGTTTCTAGTTCCAACAGACATGGCAGCTCTGTTTCTAGTTCCATCAGACATGGCAGCTCTGTTTCTAGTTCCAACAGACATGGCAGCTCTGTTTCTAGTTCCAATAGACATGGCAGCTCTGTTTCTAGTTCCAACAGACATGGCAGCTCTGTTTCTAGTTCCAACAGACATGGCAGCTCTGTTTCTAGTTCCAACAGACATGGCAGCTCTGTTTCTAGTTCCAATAGACATGGCAGCTCTGTTTCTAGTTCCAACAGACATGGCAGCTCTGTTTCTAGTTCCATCAGACATGGCAGCTCTGTTTCTAGTTCCAACAGACATGGCAGCTCTGTTTCTAGTTCCATCAGACATGGCAGCTCTGTTTCTAGTTCCATCAGACATGGCAGCTCTGTTTCTAGTTCCAACAGACATGGCAGCTCTGTTTCTAGTTCCATCAGACATGGCAGCTCTGTTTCTAGTTCCAACAGACATGGCAGCTCTGTTTCTAGTTCCATCAGACATGGCAGCTCTGTTTCTAGTTCCAACAGACATGACAGCTCTGTTTCTAGCTACTAAGCAACTTTTCAGTATTGTCTTTATTTCTTACATTATTAGCCCAGAACGTTTTTTTGTTTTGTTATTCGTTCTAATATTTATATATTTCTTAATTCCATTATTTTACTTTTAGATGTGTGTGTATTGTTATGAATTTAGATATTACTGCTACACCAGCAATAACATCCACTAAATATGTTGCAGCAACTAATAAATAACATTTTTATTTGATTTGACTAGTGGCCTACAGCAGCTGTAGAGATTTAATGTAGCCTTGACATCTTGACTCAAACTGTGACTGCTACTCACACACACACACACACACACACACACACACACACACACACACACACACACACACACACACACACACACACACACACACACACACACACACACACACACACACACACACACACACACACACACACACACACACTCTTTGTTGGAAGTCAGTCACGGGAAATGATCTAATAGACTCTTGTGCTTGCTGGCTGTCATTGTGCTCATTCCCGAAGAGTGTGTGTGTGTGTGTGTGTGTGTGTGTGTGTGTGTGTGTGTGTGTGTGTGTGTGTGTGTGTGTGTGTGTGTGTGTGTGTGTGTGTGTGTGTGTGTGTGTGTGTGTGTGTGTGTGTGTGTGTGTGTGTGTGTGTGTGCAAGCTGCCATTGTGCTCTGTAACTGACCCAATTGACCCCAGTTTTCAATTCTAATGATGATGTTCTCATACGGCGTACACACACACACACACACACACACACACACACACACACACACACACACACACACACGCAGAGACGCCCACACACACACACACACACACGCAGAGACGCCCACACACACACACAAACACATTCCGAGACACAGACACAAACACACATTCACACACTTAGAGATGCACACACACACACACAGCGTACACACACACACGTACGCTAATACGCACACACACACAAAGGCGTCTACACACTATGGTTAGGGTTATGGTAATTGTTCGGCATCTGACCGTAAGGCGCTACATAGGGTAGTGCGTACAGCCCAGTACATCACTGGGGTAAAGCTTCCTGCCATCCAGGACCTCTATACCAGGCGGTGTCAGAGGAAGGCCCTAAAAATGGTCAAAGACTCCAGTCACCCAAGTCATAGACTGTTCTCTTTGCTACCACATGGCAAGTGGTCCCGGGAAACACCCAAGTCTAGGACTGTTCTCTCTGCTACCACATGGCAAGTGGTCCTGGGAAACACCCAAGTCTAGGACCAAAAGGCTCCTTAACAGCTTCTAACCCCAAGCCTGAAGATTGCTGAACAATTAATAAAATGGCCACACAGACAATTTTTTTTTTAACCTTTATTTAACTAGGCAAGTCAGTTAAGAACAAATTCTTATTTTCAATGATGGCCTAGGAACAGTGGGTTAACAGCCTTGTTCAGGGGCAGAACGACAGATTTGAACCTTGTCAGCTCGGGGATTCGATCTAGCAACCTTCCGGTTACTAGGCTACCTGCTCTAACCACTAGGCTACCTGCTCTAACCACTAGGCTACCTGCCGCCCCTACACTCTAACCACTAGGCTACCTGCCGCCCCTACACTCTAACCACTAGGCTACCTGCCGCCCCTACACTCTAACCACTAGGCTACCTGCCGCCCCTACACTCTAACCACTAGGCTACCTGCCGCCCCTACACTCTAACCACTAGGCTACCTGCCGCCCCTACACTCTAACCACTAGGCTACCTACCGCCCCATTTACATTGCCCCCCCCCCCCCCCCCCTCCCTCCCACTCACCCCATATCATACAGCAGTATCGGTGATATTTTCTCCATGAACGCTTTTAGCTCTGGTTTCACAAATGATGATGAAGAAAATGATCTAATCAGTCTGGTATCATCTACCTACTTACTGACTTTATATTGTCCCCATGGGGGAAATGCTGTTGCAGTGTCATGTACACGTTTAAAGTGGTGTTTAAATAACAAAACAAAATTGACAATACAACTTTCATAACAGTTACATACCAATATTAAAAGACTAGCCTGCTGACCTTAGAGTCGATAGGGACATTGTCCCGAGCTATTTAGGAGGGATATCACACCTGGCACAAATGATTGTCTAGTTGTGTTTTTCCTGCTGAGGGGGGCCCTATACCTGCACCCAGAGGGGAGTAGTTCAATGTCCAGGTACAGGGGGGGGGGGCTTGGGTCTAAAATGATTTTGTGAGCTTTACGGAGGGCCCTGACCTTAAAGATCTCATCCAGGCCTGTCTGTTTGACTCCTAGTACCTTGCTGAGGAACCTGACCTTCAAGATCTCATCCAGGCCTGTCTGTTTGACTCCAAGTACCTTGCTGAAGAACCTGACCTTAAAGATCTCATCCAGGCCTGTCTGTTTGACTCCAAGTACCTTGCTGAAGAACCTGACCTTAAAGATCTCATCCAGGCCTGTCTGTTTGACTCCAAGTACCTTGCTGAGGAACCTGACCTTCAAGATCTCATCCAGGCCTGTCTGTTTGACTCCAAGTACCTTGCTGAGGAACCTGACCTTCAAGATCTCATCCAGGCCTGTCTGTTTGACTCCTAGTACCTTGCTGAGGAACCTGACCTTAATGATCTCATCCAGGCCTGTCTGTTTGACTCCAAGTACCTTGCTGAGGAACCTGACCTTAAGCATCTCATCCAGGCCTGTCTGTTTGACTCCAAGTACCTTGCTGAGGGCCCTGACCTTAAAGATCTCATCCAGGCCTGTCTGTTTGACTCCAAGTACCTTGCTGAGGGCCCTGACCTTAAGCATCTCATCCAGGCCTGTCTGTTTGACTCCAAGTACCTTGCTGAGGGCCCTGACCTTAAAGATCTCATCCAGGCCTGTCTGTTTGACTCCTAGTACCTTGCTGAAGAACCTGACCTTAAAGATCTCATCCAGGCCTGTCTGTTTGACTCCTAGTACCTTGCTGAAGAACCTGACCTTAAAGATCTCATCCTGGCCTGTCTGTTTGACTCCTAGTACCTTGCTGAGGAACCTGACCTTAAAGATCTCATCCAGGCCTGTCTGTTTGACTCCAAGTACCTTGCTGAGGTCCCTGACCTTAAAGATCTCATCCAGGCCTGTCTGTTTGACTCCTAGTACCTTGCTGAAGAACCTGACCTTAAAGATCTCATCCAGGCCTGTCTGTTTGACTCCTAGTACCTTGCTGAAGAACCTGACCTTAAAGATCTCATCCTGGCCTGTCTGTTTGACTCCTAGTACCTTGCTGAGGAACCTGACCTTAAAGATCTCATCCAGGCCTGTCTGTTTGACTCCAAGTACCTTGCTGAGGTCCCTGACCTTAAAGATCTCATCCAGGCCTGTCTGTTTGACTCCAAGTACCTTGCTTGCTGTGGTGATAATCCTTCTCAACATATTTCTCTGGCTGACAGCGGCATTGCCAAACCAACAAAACAATACAAAAAGTTTAAATACTCTCAATAAAAGATTTGTTAAACAGAGTCAGTATAGTACAGTTTACATTAAAAGATCCCAGCTTTTTGAGAAAGTACAGTCTCTGTTGGCTCTTGTTGTAGATCAGGTCTGTACATTTACTCCACTGAAGCTTATTGTCCAAGAGGACAGACAGATATTTGTGTTCCTCTACAATCTCTATGTTCTGACCTCTGATAGATGTTGCAGAGGTAGGTGTTGTATTATTGGGCCCAGGTTTTATTGTCCAAGAGGACACCCAGGTATTTGTGTTCCTCTACTAGATGTTGCAGAGGCAGGTGTTGTACACTTCCTGAAGTCTATGCACATCTCTTTGGTCTTGTTGGTATTGAGGACCAAGTGTGATTCATCACACCACTCTACAAAGTCATCTAGGACCGGGCCATGATGTTCCTCGTCGTAATATTCTGGTATATGACTGGTATGTTCCAGACTAGGCGATGTGATGGGGCAGTACTGTATGAGATGCTAGGCTAGGCTAACCCCTTACCTCCATGCACCTATGAGATGCTAGGCTAGGCTAACCCCTTACCTCCATACATCTATGAGATGCTAGGCTAACCCCTTACCTTCATACTTCTATGAGATGCTAGGCTAACCCCTTACCTACATACATCTATGAGATGCTAGGCTAACCCCTTACCTCCATACATCTATGAGATGCTAGGCTAGGCTAACCCCTTACCTCCATACATCTATGCGATGCTAGGCTAGGTTAGGCTAATCCCTTACCTCCATACATCTATGAGATGCTAGGCTAACCCCTTACCTTCATACTTCTATGAGATGCTAGGCTAACCCCTTACCTGCATACATCTATGAGATGCTAGGCTAACCCCTTACCTGCATACATCTATGAGATGCTAGGCCTACCCGTTACCGCCATACATCTTTGAGATGCTAGGCTAGGCTAACCCCTTTCATACATCTCCTGTAGACGTTCTGTATATTGGCTCATACATCCTACATCATCTGATCTCAGCCTCATATGCTCAGAGTGATTCAGGAGCTCTTCTAGTCAATGACTATACTGCATATTCCCCTAGAGTATGTCCCAGCACTCTGTGTCTATGCCTTGGAGTGACCCACTGGTTTAATGGTCCAATCCACCATCACTACACCGTAGTCAATGACGATACTGCATAAAACAAGTTATCTGCATGTGTATTAGCTAGCCTGCTGGACAGTTTTAGAGGAAGGATTCCATATTTATTTTTCAAATGATGCCAACATTCCATTCAGTCAATGGAGTCAGTCCAATCACTTGATGATAGGACTTAGAAAAGTTGTAAATGAAAAAAGTTCTGATATTGTATCATATACTGAACCACAATATAAATTCAACATGTAAAATGCTGGTCCCATGTTTCATGAGATGAAATAAAAGATCCCCAGAAATGTTCCATACGCAGAAAAAGCTTATTTCTCTCCAATGTTGTGCACACATTTGTTTACGTCCTTGTTAGTGAACATTTCTCCTTTCTCCAAGATGATCCATCCACCTGACAGGTGTGGCATATCAAGAAGCTGATTAAACAGCACGATCATTACACAGGTGCACCTTGTGCTGGGGACAATAAAAGGCCACTCTAAAATGTGGAGTTTTGTCACACAACACAATGCCACAGATGTGTCACGTTTTGAGGAAGTGTTCAATTGGCACGCTGACTGCAAGAATGTCCACCAGAACTGTTGCCAGAGAAATAACTGTTCATTTCTCTACCATAAGCCACCTCCAACATTGTTTTAGAGAATTTGTTTTAGAGAATCAGCTGATGAAAGAACATTTCTGCAGAAACTGTCAGAAACCGACACTCATCTGCGTGTTCTTCTTCCTCAGTAGCGTCTTGACCCTGACTGCAGTTTGGCGTTGTAACAAACTTCAGTCGGCAAATACTCTCCTTCGATGGCCTCTGGCATGCTGGAGAAGGGTGCTCTTCACAGACATGTGACTAACAGAAATGGAATAATGTGTCCCTGAACAAAGAGGGGGTCAAAATCAAAAGTAACAGTCAGTATCTGGTGTGGCCACCAGCTGCATTAAGTACTGCAGTGCATCTCCTCCTCATGGACTGCACCAGATCTGCCAGTTCTTGCTGTGAGATGTTACCCCACTCTTCCACCAAGGCACCTGCAAGTTCCCGGACATTTCTGGCGGGGATGACCCTAGCCCTCATCCTCCGATCCAACAGGTCCCAGACATGCTCAATGGGATTGAGAGCCGGGCTCTTCGCTGGCCATGGCAGAACACTGACATTCCTGTCTTTCAGGAAATCACGCACAGAATGAGCAGTATGGCTGGTGGCATTGTCATGCTGGAGGGTCATGTCAGGATGAGCCTGCAGGAAGGGTACCACATGAGGGAGGAGGATGTCTTCCCTGTAATGACCAGCGTTGAGATGACAACAAGCAATGACAAGAAGCTCAGTCCGATGATGCTGTGACACACCGCCCCAGACCATGACGGACCCTCCACATCCAAATCGATCCCGCTCCAGAGTACAGGCCTCGGTGTAACGCTCATTCCTTCGACGATAAACACGAATCTGACCATCACCCCTGGTGAGACAAAACCGCGACTCGTCAGTGAAGAGCACTTTTTGCCAGTCCTGTCTGGTCCAGCGACGGTGGGTTTGTGCCCATAAGCGACGTTGTTGCCGGTGATGTCTGGTGAGGACCTGCCTTACAACAGGCCTACAAGCCCTCAGTCCAGCCTCTCTCAGCCTATTGCGGACAGTCTGAGCACTGATGGAGGGATTGTGCATTCCTGGTGTAACTCGGGCAGTTGTTGTTGCCATCCTGTACCTGTCCCGCAGGTGTGATGTTCGGATGTACCGATCCTGTGCAGGTGTTGTTACACGTGGTCTGCCACTGTGAGGACGATCAGCTGTCTGTCCTGTCTCCCTGTAGCGCTGTCTTAGGCGTCTCACAGTAGGGACATCACAATTTATTGCCCTGGCCACATCTGCAGTCCTCATGCCTCCTTGCAGCATGCCTAAGGCACGTTCTCGCAGATGAGCAGGGACCCTGGGCATCTTTGCTTTGGTGTTGACTTAAATGTAAATGTGTTGTTCCGAGTCAGTAGAAAGGTCTCTTTAGTGTCCTAAGTTTTCATAACTGTGACCTTAATTGCCTACCGTCTGTAAGCTGTTAGTGTCTTAACGATCGTTCCACAGGTGCATGTTCATTAATTGTTTATGGTTCATTGAACAAGCATGAGAAACAGTGTTTAAACCCTTTACAATGAAGATCTGTGAAGTTATTTTGATTTTTACGTTTCTTTTTTTGCTGAGTAAATTTTTTGTTCAGTGCATAATAGCACGTACAACTTTTGCAAGAAAACAAAGTAAATGTATGGTCTGTTTACATATATTTTAGAGGCTCTTTATACAGAAAATGTGTATAAAAAACGGAATAAACTATAATTATATTACTGTATTTTAGGTGGACTGTAATCAGTAAAAGCAGGAAATGCATCACAAATGCCTCTACTGACATTCATTCCAATTCGACAGGTTCTGGATTTCTACCCTGACCAAGATGGCTGCCATTTTCACTCCATTTCTGCACTCTGAGAGTTTGTGACATAGCCCCTCTATTCATTTAATAGGATCTATATCTGTATTCCTCCCTCCCTCTCTGTCACTCTCTCTTTCGCCCTCTCTGTCTCTCTCTCTCTTTCCCTCTCTTTCTCCCTCTCTGTCTCTCTCTCTCTTTCCCTTATACTCTCTCCCTCTCTCTGTCTCTGTCTCTGTCTCTGTCTCTGTCTCTGTCTCTGTCTCTCTGTCTCTCTGTCTCTCTGTCTCTCTGTCTCTCTCTCCCTCTCTCTCTCTCTCTCTCTGTCTCTCTCTGTCTCTCTCTCTCTCTCTCTCTCTCTGTCTCGTTCTCTTTGTGTGTGTGTGTGGTTGTGAAGGTGGTTGTGAAGGTAACACACCTGTCAGTATCTACCCTGAGGGAGAATCCTGATGAAAGAGCTCTTCATCATCATGATGGGAAACACAAACCGCTTAACCAGAACACAGCAGAGTACATCGCCCTTGGACCTCAGCACAGCTACAGTCCTAACCCAAACACACACACTAACCTACTCTGATCTGATTTGTGTAGATTGGACAGGCCATGACGTAGCCAATGTACTGCATTGATCCACAAACAGTGGACTAGCCAGATTAGCCAGATTAGCCAGACTAGCCAGACTAGCCAGACTAGCCAGATTAGCCAGACTAGCCAGACTAGCCAGACTAGCCAGACTAGCCAGACTAGCCAGACTAGCCAGACTAGCCACTGACAGTTTGTTGAAACAGGGGTACAGAATGTCCAGTCCAGACTGAATTTCTGACCATCCATGATCTCTTAGTGGTTCAGGGGGTTCAGGGTGTGTAGATGAGGTGGGCGGCAGGTAGCCTAGTGGTTAGAGCGTTGAGCCAGTAACCGTAAAGGTTGCTAGATTGAATCCCTGAGCTGACGAGGTAAAAATCTGTCGTTCTGCCCCTGAACAAGGCAGTTAACCCACTGCTCCCTAGTAGGCCGTCATTGTAAATAAGAATTTGTTCTTATCTGACTTGCCTAGTTGAATAAAGGTAAAATAAAAGGTTAAATAATAAATAAATAAAAGTTATGAGGGTCTGCTAAAACCTACTACTCTGTTGTCTATCCATGAGAACCCAGGCTAGATGAGGTCCTATAGCAGGTTTGACAGAGGGGTGAAGGACATACTGCTGATGGAGAAGTAGGCCTACAGAATACCAGGGAGGCGAGAGAGAGAAGAGACTCCTATCCCTGTGAGTGTGGGGAATGAGAACCCAGGCTAGATGAGGTCCTATAGCAGGTTTGACAGAGGGGTGAAGGACATTCTGCTGATGGAGAAGTAGGCCTACAGAATACCAGGGAGGCGAGAGAGAGAGAGAGACTCCTATCCCTGTGAGTGTGGGGAATGAGAACCCAGGCCAGTATAGGTCCCTTGGGGGGTGTAACAGAGGTGGAGGAGTGGGGATGCACCACAGGGCTGTTCTTCTGCTAAGAGACTAGGGATGGAGGCAGGAGCGGAGAGGCTGATGAGAAGGAGAGTAAGGACTGAAGCCGAGAGAGAGTGGAACTCTTTTTTTAACTCTTGCCAGTCATTGTTGTTGACAGTCAGTCTATTATGGTGTTCTGCTCTCTCTTTCTGCTCCTACATCTCTTTATCTCCATCCATCCCTCTCTCTCTCTCATCCCTCTCTCTCTCTCATCCCTCTCTCCCTCCCTCCATCCCCCTCTCTCTCTCATCCCTCTCTCCTCCATCCCTCTCTCTCTCCCTCCATCCCTCTCTCCCTCATCCCTCTCTCTCTCCCTGCATCCCTCTCTCCCTCATCCCTCTCTCTCTCCCTCCATCCCTCTCTCCCTCATTCCTCTCTCTCTCCCTCCATCCCTCTCTCCCTCATCCCTCTCTCTCTCTCCCTCCCTCCCTTCCTTCCTGACAGCTGCTTATAACTGTGATGGCATCATCACTTCCCCCCTCCACCTCCCACCACTTACGACAAGCTATTCACCAATGACGTCTGTGTGAACTAACGCTGACATCATCACCGCCAGCCGCTACCTCCCACCACTCACAGCAAGCTATTCATCAATCATTTCTGTGTGAACTAACGCTGACTCATTCACCAGCCCAGTGTCACTTCATAACAGCACTTGTTTCCTGTTAGGTTTGTTAGATCGTTTTTTTTGTTCCTGGTTGTTCCAGCTAGAAGCTGTTGTTTTTTAAACGCTGGATGGAGATGTTTGTTCTAGGTGGTGAATATTGGGTGCAGTCTGTATGTTTGTGAAAGGGAGATGGAGAGACAGAGACAGGAGGGAGGGAATGAGAGGGAGAATAATTAGCTCTAGTAAACCGAAGCACAGAACTCCTTCCCGTTCCATGAGCCGAGAATTGACAGGGTGAAGAGAGCTCTCCCCCTCCTATATCTATTATCCTCTATCTATTATCCTCTATCTATTATCCTCTATATAGTACCCTCTATCTATTATCCTCTATATATTATCCTCTATCTATTATCCTCTATATATTATCCTCTATCTAGTATCGTCTATCTATTATCCTATATCTATTATCGTCTATCTATTATCCTATATATATTATCCTCTATATATTATCCTCTATCTATTACCCTCTATATATTACCCTCTATCTATTACCCTCTATCTATTATCCTATATCTATTATCCTCTAAGTATTATCCTCTATCTATTCTCCTCTATATATTATCCTATATCTATTAACCTCTATTATCCTGTCTATTTTCACACTCTTTCTCTCTGTCTTTCACACACACTCCTCTGCCACGTTGGTTTGTTGTTCATACTCTGTTTTACCTAGGGATCTCTCTGATGCAAGGGGACGCAATGAAAGAACAGAGTGACGCTCATCCCTGTGTGTGTGTGTGTGTGTGTGTGTGTGTGTGTGTGTGTGTGTGTGTGTGTGTGTGTGTGTGTGTGTGTGTGTGTGTGTGTGTGTGTGTGTGTGTGTGTGTGTGTGTGTGTGTGTGTGTGTGTGTGTGTGTGTGTGTGTGTGTGTGTGTGTGTGTGTGTGTTGGCGCTGTGCGGCGAAGTTGATCTGCTGTCAACGCGTCTCATCATGTCCTCATTAAGATGACAGAGGACCTGTCTTGTCAAAGCAGATAGTCACCAGAGCACTGCCTTGTCACAACACATTACACTAGGCAGCAGGGCTCGCTAACACACACACATACGCGTACCACAAGGTGCATCATAACAGCACCCTAGGAGCAGTCTCGCTGCCTCTCCTTTCTTCTTCACCCTCCTTCCCTCTCTCCTCATGCGCCCCCTTCTTCTCTCTCTCTTTCCGTCCACCCTCCCTCCCTCCTTGGTTACCTTTGAAATGCCTATTTCAGACACCTGGTTTCACCCCTCTCTCTCTCTCTCTCTCTCTCTCTCCCCTCTCTTTCTCTCTCCCCTCTCTCTCTCTCTCTCCCCTCTCTCTCTCTCTCTCTCCATTATTTACCTGCTCTCAGATAATGTAATTAGCACAAGGGAACTTGATTCGAAAAACTCTCCTGTCTCTGTAGGTCAGGGGTTGCCAAACCAAAAATCACATATTGACTAAACCGCGTGGAATTGGCTGGCCAGACAGCTTGTATTTATTTTGTGTGGTGTATGGTTGTCATAGATACAAGGAGTCATTGTTTTGAAGCAACGTCAGGGACATTCTTTATATTTAAACCTTTATTTAACCTTTATTTAAACCTTTATTTAAACCTTTATTTAACCTTTATTTAAACCTTTATTTAACCTTTATTTAACCTTTATTTAAACCTTTATTTAACCTTTATTTAAACATTTATTTAACCTTTATTTAAACCTTTATTTAACCTTTATTTAAACCTTTATTTAAACCTTTATTTAACCTTTATTTAAACCTTTATTTAACCTTTATTTAAACCTTTATTTAAACCTTTATTTAAACCTTTATTTAAACCTTTATTTAAACCTTTATTTAACCTTTATTTAAACCTTTATTTAACCTTTATTTAACCTTTATTTAAACCTTTGTTTAACCTTTATTTAAACCTTTATTTAAACCTTTATTTAAACCTTTATTTAACCTTTATTTAACCTTGATTTAACCTTTATTTAAACCTTTATTTAAACCTTTATTTAAACCTTTATTTAACCTTTATTTAACTACCTGTACTGTTCTGGATCAACATCAGTATCTCTCTAACTGATATCAGAGACAGGTGAACTCGTGGATACCGTTTTCATGTCTGCGTGCAGCTTAAAGGAAGTTGAAGGTCGGTTTCCGGAGCCCTTGCTAACTAGCGTTAGCATAATGACTAGAAGTCTACAGTTTGGGTTTCACATACCCTGAAACAATGTCATGTGTTATAAATTAATTAAACAATCTTCTTTCTATTACACACTCAAACGTGTCCCTCCTCTACTCACTCGCAATCAAACAAAAAACTCTCCGGTGAATCCTACAGCCCGACCTGCTGACCAGACCGGACACGTCGCGTGCGCGAGCGTCGCAAAATAAATTTAGAAATCCATGTTATTCAATTATTGCACCCACACTGCAGGTACCATCTCCTCATTGGTTTACAGAAGCAGGTACCATCTCCTCATTGGTTTATAGAAGCAGGTACCATCTCCTCATTGGTTTATAGAAGCAGGTACCATGTCCTCATTGGTTTATAGAAGCAGGTACCATCTCCTCATTGGTTTATAGAAGCAGGTACCATCTCCTCATTGGTTTATAGAAGCAGGTACCATCTCCTCATTGGTTTATAGAAGCAGGTACCATCTCCTCATTGGTTTATAGAAGCAGGTACCATCTCCTCATTGGTTATACCCACGTGGGTGACTGAAAGACGAAATATTTTGCTGGTTGTCGTGGTAATACTATGAAAGGGTAGATGCCAATCACAATATAAATTCTAAGATGAAAAAGCCTGGAAGGAGGAGAGATGACTACAAACGATTCGGTTGGCCGTTTTATGTGTGGATTAATTCTCGGAGTAGGAGACCTTGTGCATTTCAGATAAAATAACTCAATGTTTTTATCCCAGGACAAATTAGCTAGCAACAGCAAGCTAGCTAAATAGGACTAATTAGCTAGCAAGTGCAAGCTAACTTGCTAAATTGCCATAAATGTTTAATGCTTTTTGACCTGTTCCCAAATGAATGTCATTGGTTCAGAGTTTGTTTTGATATTTTAACCTGCGTGTCGTGATCGCGTTTGGTGTGAGGGGACAAAATAAATGTATGCACGATGGCTTATGATGGCGCACGTGCACAGCCGGTTTGGGTTCCGTGTAACAGTCCACTAAATCCTACAGTCTAACAGTCCACTAAGTCCTAGTGTAGTGAATCAGTCTAACAGTCCTACAGCCTAACAGTCTAGTGAGTCCTACAGTCTAACAGTCTAGTGAATCCTACAGCCTAACAGTCTAGTGAATCCTACAGCCTAACAGTCTAGTGAATCCTACAGTCTAACAGTCTAGTGAGTCCTACAGTCTAACAGTCTAGTGAATCCTACAGTCTAACAGTCTAACAGTCCTACAGTCTAACAGTCTAGTGAATCCTACAGTCTAACAGTCTAGTGAGTCCTACAGCCTAACAGTCTAGTGAGTCCTACAGTCTAACAGTCTAGTGAATCCTACAGCCTAACAGTCTAGTGAATCCTACAGCCTAACAGTCTAGTGAATCCTACAGTCTAACAGTCTAGTGAGTCCTACAGTCTAACAGTCTAGTTAATCCTACAGTCTAACAGTCTAGTGAATCCTACAGTCTAACAGTCCTACAGTCTAACAGTCTAGTGAATCCTACAGCCTAACAGTCTAGTGAATCCTACAGTCTAACAGTCCTACAGTCTAACAGTCTAGTGAATCCTACAGCCTAACAGTCTAGTGAATCCTACAGCCTAACAGTCTAGTGAATCCTACAGCCTAACAGTCTAGTGAATCCTACAGTCTAACAGTCTAGTGAATCCTACAGTCTAACAGTCTAGTGAATCCTACAGTCTAACAGTCTAGTGAATCCTACAGTCTAACAGTCCTACAGTCTAACAGTCTAGTTAATCCTACAGCCTAACAGTCTAGTGAATCCTACAGTCTAACAGTCCTACAGCCTAACAGTCTAGTGAATCCTACAGCCTAACAGTCTAGTGAATCCTACAGCCTAACAGTCTAGTGAATCCTACAGCCTAACAGTCTAGTGAATCCTACAGCCTAACAGTCTAGTGAATCCTACAGGCCTATTTTATGTATTTTATCAAAGTTAAAACATTGCCAGTGACATACAGGAGCTTTGATGCAAAATGCCAACTCACCACTCACATGCACACACTCACACAGACACACGCTCACACACACCCATCTCTCAGGAGCATGAAAGGAATAGCAGTCGTAATGGTTTTGGTTGGGGTCAGGGTTTCATGGTGTTGGATGGGGTCAGGGTGTCATGGTGTTGGTTGGGGTCAGGGTTTCATGGTGTTGGATGGGGTCAAGGTTTCATGGTGTTGGATGGGGTCAGGGTGTCATGGTGTTGGTTGGGGTCAGGGTTTCATGGTGTTGGATGGGGTCAGGGTTTCATGGTGTTGGTTGGGGTCAGGGTGTCATGGTGTTGGATGGGGTCAGGGTGTCATGGTGTTGGTTGGGGTCAGGGTTTCATGGTGTTGGATGGGGTCAGGGTTTCATGGTGTTGGATGGGGTCAGGGTTTCATGGTGTTGGTTGGGGTCAGGGTTTCATGGTGTTGGATGGGGTCAGGGTTTCATGGTGTTGGATGGGGTCAAGGTTTCATGGTGTTGGATGGGGTCAAGGTTTCATGGTGTTGGATGGGGTCAGGGTTTCATGGTGTTGGTTGGGGTCAGGGTTTCATGGTGTTGGATGGGGTCAGGGTTTCATGGTGTTGGATGGGGTCAGGGTTTCATGGTGTTGGTTGGGGTCAGGGTTTCATGGTGTTGGTTGGGGTCAGGGTTTCATGGTGTTGGTTGGGGTCAGGGTTTCATGGTGTTGGATGGGGTCAGGGTTTCATGGTGTTGGATGGGGTCAGGGTGTCATGGTGTTGGATGGGGTCAGGGTTTCATGGTGTTGGATGGGGTCAGGGTTTCATGGTGTTGGTTGGGGTCAGGGTTTCATGGTGTTGGTTGGGGTCAGGGTTTCATGGTGTTGGTTGGGGTCAGGGTTTCATGGTGTTGGATGGGGTCAGGGTTTCATGGTGTTGGATGGGGTCAGGGTTTCATGGTGTTGGATGGGGTCAGGGTTTCATGGTGTTGGTTGGGGTCAGGGTTTCATGGTGTTGGATGGGGTCAGGGTTTCATGGTGTTGGTTGGGGTCAGGGTTTCATGGTGTTGGATGGGGTCAGGGTTTCATGGTGTTGGATGGGGTCAGGGTTTCATGGTGTTGGATGGGGTCAGGGTGTCATGGTGATGGTTGGGGTCAGGGTTTCATGGTGTTGGATGGGGTCAGGGTGTCATGGTGATGGATGGGGTCAGGGTGTCATGGTGTTGGTTGGGGTCAGGATGTCATGGTGTTGGTTGGGGTCAGGGTTTCATGGTGTTGGATGGGGTCAGGGTTTCATGGTGTTGGATGGGGTCAGGGTTTCATGGTGTTGGATGGGGTCAGGGTGTCATGGTGTTGGTTGGGGTCAGGGTTTCATGGTGTTGGATGGGGTCAGGGTTTCATGGTGTTGGATGGGGTCAGGGTTTCATGGTTTTGGATGGGGTCAGTGTTTCATGGTGTTGGATGGGGTCGGGGTTTCATGGTGTTGGATGGGGTCAGGGTTTCATGGTGTTGGATGGGGTCAGGGTTTCATGGTCTTGGATGGGGTCAGGGTTTCATGGTGTTGGTTTGGGTCAGGGTTTCATGGTGTTGGATGGGGTCAGGGTTTCATGGTGTTGGTTGGGGTCAGGGTTTCATGGTGTTGGATGGGGTCAGGGTTTCATGGTTTGGGGTCAGTGTTTCATGGTTTGGGGTCAGGGTTTCATGGTGATGGATGGGGTCAGGGTTTCATGGTTTGGGGTCAGCGTTTCATGGTGTTGGATGGGGTCAGAGTTTCATGGTTTGGGGTCAGGGTTTCATGGTGATGGATGGGGTCAGGGTTTAAGAAGCAGAGTGACTCTCTGTGTGTCCGTCTGTCTCCAGTCAGAGAGGGGAGGAGAGAACAGGGAGGAAGGAGAGAGACTGGAGAGAGGGGTAGAGGGGGAGGACAGGGAGGAAGTAGAGAGACTGGAGAGAGGGGTAGAGGGGGAGGACAGGGAGGAAGGAGAGGGACTGGAGAGAGGGGTAGAGGGGGAGGACAGGGAGGAAGGAGAGGGACTGGAGAGAGGGGTAGAGGGGGAGGACAGGGAGGAAGGAGAGGGACTGGAGAGAGGGGGAAGAGAGGACAGTGAGGAAGGAGAGGGACTGGAGAGAGGGGGAAGAGAGGACAGTGAGGTGGCTGGGAATTACCTGACAGAGGAGAGGAGAGGGGGAGGTGGAGGACAGGGGAGAGGGGGAGAGAGAGGGAGGGTCTGGGAACTACCTGTGAGGCTGGACCTGTCAGGTTGCCATGTCTGTAGGTGCAGCCTGATGGACTGATGTGGCGCCAGCAGGACACCAAACACACACACACACACACACACACACACACACACACACACACACACACACACACACACACACACACACACACACACACACACACACACACACACACACACACACACACACACACACACACACCACACACACACACACCAGGGGTGTTGCCTATGGTATTTATTCTGTCTGTTGTCATTCAGATGTGTCAAATCTGTCTGTCAGTCAATCTCTGTATTTTAGTATCTCAGTGTGTCCTCTGGTATGTGTAGATCATCTGGTTGGATCATGCAGAGTAGCAGAGAGGAGGTGGAGAGAGACCAGGGGACAGACTAGAGCTGACAGTAGTATGAAGAGGAGAAGGGCAGTTTAGTATAGGAGGAGGTAGGAGTATGTTATTATAGGGGTAGAGCCCAGTAGAGAGTATAGGAGGAGGTAGGAGTGTGTTATTACAGGGGTAGAGCCCAGTAGAGAGTATAGGAGGAGGTAGGAGTGTGTTATAACAGGGGTAGAGTCCAGTAGAGAGTATAGGAGGAGGTAGGAGTGTGTTATTATAGGGGTAGAGCCCAGTAGAGAGTATAGGAGGAGGTAGGAGTGTGTTATAACAGGGGTAGAGTCCAGTAGAGAGTATAGGAGGAGGTAAGAGTGTGTTATAACAGGGGTAGAGTCCAGTAGAGAGTATAGGAGGAGGTAGGAGTGTGTTATTATAGGCGTAGAGCCCAGTAGAGAGTATAGGAGGAGGTAGGAGTGTGTTATTACAGGGGTAGAGCCCAGTAGAGAGTATAGGAGGAGGTAGGAGTGTGTTATTATAGGGGTAGAGCCCAGTAGAGAGTATAGGAGGAGGTAGGAGTGTGTTATTACAGGGGTAGAGCCCAGTAGGGAGTATAGGAGGAGGTAGGAGTGTGTTATTACAGGGGTAGAGTCCAGTAGAGAGTATAGGAGGAGGTAGGAGTGTGTTATTACAGGGGTAGAGTCCAGTAGAGAGTATAGGAGGAGGTAGGAGTGTGTTATTAAAGGGGTAGATTCCAGTAGAGAGTATAGGAGGAGGTAGGAGTGTGTTATTACAGGGGTAGAGCCCAGTAGAGAGTATAGGAGGAGGTAGGAGTGTGGTATTACAGGGGTAGAGCCCAGGGCCCCAGTAGAGAGTATAGGAGGAGGTAGGAGTGTGTTATAACAGGGGTAGAGTCCAGTAGAGAGTATAGGAGGAGGTAGGAGTGTGGTATTACAGGGGTAGAGCCCAGTAGAGAGTATAGGAGGAGGTAGGAGTGTGTTATTACAGGGGTAGAGCCCAGTAGAGAGTATAGGAGGAGGTAGGAGTGTGTTATTACAGGGGTAGAGCCCAGTAGAGAGTATAGGAGGAGGTAGGAGTGTGTTATAACAGGGGTAGAGCCCAGGGCCCCAGTAGAGAGTATAGGAGGAGGTAGGAGTGTGTTATAACAGGGGTAGAGTCCAGTAGAGAGTATAGGAGGAGGTAGGAGTGTGTTATTACAGGGGTAGAGCCCAGTAGAGAGTATAGGAGGAGGTAGGAGTGTGTTATAACAGGGGTAGAGTCCAGTAGAGAGTATAGGAGGAGGTAGGAGTGTGTTATTATAGGGGTAGAGCCCAGTAGAGAGTATAGGAGGAGGTAGGAGTGTGTTATAACAGGGGTAGAGTCCAGTAGAGAGTATAGGAGGAGGTAGGAGTGTGTTATAACAGGGGTAGAGTCCAGTAGAGAGTATAGGAGGAGGTAGGAGTGTGGTATTACAGGGGTAGAGCCCAGTAGAGAGTATAGGAGGAGGTAGGAGTGTGTTATTACAGGGGTAGAGTCCAGTAGAGAGTATAGGAGGAGGTAGGAGTGTGTTATAACAGGGGTAGAGTCCAGTAGAGAGTATAGGAGGAGGTAGGAGTGTGGTATTACAGGGGTAGAGCCCAGTAGAGAGTATAGGAGGAGGTAGGAGTGTGTTATTACAGGGGTAGAGCCCAGTAGAGAGTATAGGAGGAGGTAGGAGTGTGTTATTACAGGGGTAGAGCCCAGTAGAGAGTATAGGAGGAGGTAGGAGTGTGTTATAACAGGGGTAGAGTCCAGTAGAGAGTATAGGAGGAGGTAGGAGTGTGTTATTACAGGGGTAGAGCCCAGTAGAGAGTATAGGAGGAGGTAGGAGTGTGGTATTACAGGGGTAGAGTCCAGTAGAGAGTATAGGAGGAGGTAGGAGTGTGTTATTATAGGGGTAGAGCCCAGTAGAGAGTATAGGAGGAGGTAGGAGTGTGGTATTACAGGGGTAGAGCCCAGTAGAGCGTATAGGAGGAGGTAGGAGTGTGTTATAACAGGGGTAGAGCCCAGTAGAGAGTATAGGAGGAGGTAGGAGTGTGTTATTACAGGGGTAGAGCCCAGTAGAGAGTATAGGAGGAGGTAGGAGTGTGTTATTACAGGGGTAGAGCCCAGTAGAGAGTATAGGAGGAGGTAGGAGTGTGTTATAACAGGGGTAGAGTCCAGTAGAGAGTATAGGAGGAGGTAGGAGTGTGTTATTACAGGGGTAGAGTCCAGTAGAGAGTATAGGAGGAGGTAGGAGTGTGTTATTACAGGGGTAGAGTCCAGTAGAGAGTATAGGAGGAGGTAGGTGTGTGTTATTATAGGGGTAGAGCACCGTAGAGAGCATAGGAGGAGGTAGGAGTGTGTTATAACAGGGGTAGAGCCCAGTAGAGAGGTCTGGGTTCTGTCTGTCTAGGTGAGTCTGGTCTAGAGAGAGAGAGAGAGAGAGAGAGAGAGAGAGAGAGAGAGAGAGAGAGAGAGAGAGAGAGAGAGAGAGAGAGAGAGAGAGAGAGAGAGAGAGAGAGAGAGAGAGAGAGGTCTGGGTTCTGTCTGTCTAGGTGAGTCTGGTCTGGAGAGAGAGAGCGAGAGAGAGAGAGAGAGAGAGAGAGAGAGAGAGAGAGAGAGAGAGAGAGAGAGAGGTCTGGGTTCTGTCTGTCTAGGTGAGTCTGGTCTGGAGAGAGAGAGAGAGAGCGAGAGAGAGAGAGCGAGAGAGAGAGAGGGGTCTGGATTCTGTCTGTCTAGGTGAGTCTGGTCTGGAGAGAGAGAGATAGAGAGAGGGGTCTGGGTTCTGTCTGTCTTGGTGAGTCTGGTCTGGAGAGAGAGAGATAGAGAGAGGGGTCTGGGTTCTGTCTGTCTAGGTGAGTCTGGTCTGGAGAGAGAGAGATAGAGAGAGGGGTCTGGATTCTGTCTGTCTAGGTGAGTCTGGTCTGGAGAGAGAGAGATAGAGAGAGGGGTCTGGGTTCTGTCTGTCTAGGTGAGTCTGGTCTGGAGAGAGAGAGATAGAGAGAGGGGTCTGGGTTCTGTCTGTCTTGGTGAGTCTG
>NC_092092.1:1682553-1710853 GCF_045679555.1 Salvelinus alpinus
TCCTCCTCTATCTCTCCTCCTCTATCTCTATTCCTCTATCTCTCCTCTATCTCTCCTCCTCTATCTCTCCTCTATCTCTCCTCCTCTATCTCTATTCCTCTATCTCTCCTCCTCTATCTCTATTCCTCTATCTCTATTTCTCTATCTCTCCTCCTCTATCTCTCCTCCTCTATCTCTCCTCCTCTATCTCTCCTCCTCTATCTATCTCTCCTCCTCCTCTATCTCTCCTCCTCTATCTCTCCTCCTCCTCTATCTCTCCTCCTCTATCTCTATTCCTCTATCTCTCCTCCTCTATCTCTCCTCCTCTATCTCTATTCCTCTATCTCTATTTCTCTATCTCTCCTCCTCTATCTCTCATCTGCTCTCTCTCCTCCTCTATCTCTCCTCCTCTCCTCCTCTATCTCTCCTCCTCTATCTCTATTCCTCTATCTCTCCTCCTCTATCTCTCCTCCTCTATCTCTCCTCCTCCTCTATCTCTCCTCCTCTATCTCTCCTCCTCTATCTCTCCTCCTCTATCTCTCCTCCTCTATCTCTCTTCCTCCATCCATTGCTGTCTAACATATTCCACAGCGTGTGTGTGTGTGTGTGTGTGTGTGGAGGTGTGTGTGTGTGTGTGTGTGTGAGTGAGTGTGTGTGTAGAGGTGTGTGTGTGTGTGTGTAGAGGTGTGTAGAGGTGTGTGTGTGTAGAGGTGTGTAGAGGTGTGTGTGTGTAGAGGTGTGTGTGTGTGTGTGTGTGTGCGTGTTTGTGTGTGTGTGTGTGTGTGTGTGTGTGTGTGTGTGTGTGTGTGTGTGTGTGTGTGTGTGTGTGTGTGTGTGTGTGTGTGTGTGTGTGTGTGTGTGTGTGTACGTGTGTGTGTGTGTGTGTGTGTGTAGAGGTGTGTGTGTGTAGAGAGGTGTGTGTGTGTGTGTGTGTGTGTGTGTGTGTGTGTGTGTGTGTGTGTGTGTGTGAAGAAGATATACTATATATTAAAGTATATAATGCTATATAATGAGAAGTGATGTGTCTAAGCTGATGATCTTGTTTTGCTGTATCACCATAGTATTACCATAGTGCTGTTCATATTGGCATTGGTGCTGTTTTCCTCAGTAAACTGGGCGTCTGCTGTGTTGTATTACTCAGGGCTACAGCTCTGGCTCTGACTGAGTTTCCCTGTCTGTCTGTGTCTCTCTCGCTCTCTCGCTCTCTCTCTCTCTCACCTCTCTCTCACCTCTCTCTCACCTCTCTCTCACCTCTCTCTCTTCCCCTCCATCTCTTTATCACTATCCTCTCGCTCTCTCTCTCTCACATATCTCTCACCTCTCTCTCTCCTCTCTCTCTCTCTCTCTCTCACCTCTCTCTCACCTCTCTCTCACCTCTCTCTCTCTCTCTCTCTCTCTCTCTCTCTCTCTCTCTCTCTCTCTCTCTCTCACCGCTCTCTGACCTCTCTCTCTCTCTCTCACCTCTCTCTCACCTCTCTCTCACCTCTCTCTCTTCCCCTCCATCTCTTTATCACTATCCTCTCGCTCTCTTCTCTCGCAATTCAATTCAAAGGGCTTTACTGGCATGGGAAACATATGTTTACATCTCTCTCTCTCACTTCTCTGTTTCCCTCTCAGTCAAATTCAAATCCCAATTCAAGCTGCTTTATTGGCATGAAAAAACAGTGTGTCAATATTGCCAAAGCAACAATATATACAATTTACATTGTAATAAAACTATAAAGAATATTAAAATATAGTAAATAATAATACAAAATAAAGAAAGAAAGACAATTACAATAATGTAACAGTTAATAGTAGAAATATAATAAACATTAAAGGCTAAACATGGAAAACGAAACTATAACTGACTGTCATTGAACACCATTAAATCAGTACCACTACTATAACTACCATTAAACTACTATAACTACCATTAAACTACTATAACTACCATTAAACTACTATAACTACCATTAAACTACTATAACTACCATTAAACTACTATAACTACCATCACCCCTACTACCCATACCACTACTACCATCATCCCTACTACCCCTATCACTACTACCATCATTAAACTACCACTATTACCATCACCCCTACTACCCCTACCACTACTACCATCACCCCTACTACCCATACCACTACTACCATCACCCCTACTACCCCTACCACTACTACCATCACCCCTACTACCCCTACCACTACTACCATCACCCCTACTACCCCTACCACTACTACCATCACCCCTACTACCCCTACCACGACTACCATCACCCTACTACCCCTACCACTACTACCATCACCCCTACTACCCCTACCACGACTACCATCACCCTACTACCCCTACCACTACTACCATCACCCCTACTACCCCTACCACTACTACCATCACCCCTACTACCCATACCACTACTATCAACACCCCTACTACCCATACCACTACTACCATCACCCCTACTACCCATACCACTACTACCATCACCCTACTACCCCTACCACTACTACCATCACCCCTACTACCCATACCACTACTACCATCACCCTACTACCCCTACCACTACTACCATCACCCCTACTACCCATACCATCACCCCTACTACCCATACCACTACTACCATCACCCCTACTACCCCTACTACTACTACCATCACCCCTACTACCCATACCACTACTACCATCACCCCTACTACCCATACCACTACTACCATCACCCCTACTACCCCTACTACTACTACCATCACCCTACTACCCCTACCACTACTACCATCACCCTACTACCCCTACCACTACTATCATCACCCCTACTACCCATACCACTACTACCATCACCCCTACTACCACTACTACCATCACCCCTACTACCACTACTACCATCACCCCTACTACCCATACCACTACTACCATCACCCTACTACCCCTACCACTACTACCATGACCCCTACTACCCCTACCCCTACTACCATCAACCCTACTACCCCTACCACTACTACCATCACCCCTACTACCACTACTACCATCACCCTACTACCATCACCCCTACTACCCATACCACTACTACCATCACCCCTACTACCACTACCACTACTACCATCACCCTACTACCATCACCCCTACTACCCCTACCACTACTACCATCACCCCTACTACCCATACCACTACTACCATCACCCCTACTACCCATACCACTACTACCATCACCCTACTACCCCTACCCCTACTACCATCACCCTACTACCCCTACCACTACTACCATCACCCCTACTACCCATACCACTACTATCAACACCCCTACTACCCCTACCACTACTACCATCACCCCTACTACCCATACCACTACTACCATCACCCTACTACCCCTACCCCTACTACCATCACCCTACTACCCATACCACTACTACCATCACCCTACTACCCCTACCCCTACTACCATCACCCTACTACCCCTACCACTACTACCATCACCCCTACTACCCATACCACTACTATCAACACCCCTACTACTCCTACCACTACTACCATCACCCCTACTACCCCTACCACTACTACCATCACCCTACTACCCCTACCACTACTACCATCACCCCTAATACCCCTACCACTACTACCATCACCCCTACTACCCCTACCCCTACTACCATCACCCTACTACCCATACCACTACTACCATCACCCCACTACCCCTACCACTACTACCATCACCCTACTACCCCTACCACTACTACCATCACCCTACTACCCCTACCACTACTACCATCACCCCTACTACCCATACCACTACTACAATCACCCCTACTACCCCTACCACTACTACCATCACCCCTACTACCCCTACCACTACTACCATCACCCTACTACCCCTACCACTACTACCATCATCCCTACTACCCCTACCACTACTACCATCATTAAACTACCACTATTACCATCACCCCTACTACCCATACCACTACTACCATCACCCTACTACCCATACCACTACTACCATCACCCTACTACCCATACCACTACTACCATCACCCTACTACCCATACCACTACTACCATCACCCTACTACCCATACCACTACTATCAACACCCCTACTACCCATACCACTACTACCATCACCCTACTACCCCTACCACTACTACCATCACCCCTACTACCCCTACCACTACTACCATCACCCTACTACCCATACCACTACTACCATCACCCCTACTACCCATACCACTACTACCATCACCCTACTACCCCTACCACTACTATCAACACCCCTACTACCCATACCACTACTACCATCACCCTACTACCCCTACCACTACTACCATCACCCCTACCACCCCTACCACTACTACCATCATCCCTACTACCCATACCACTACTACCATCACCCCTACTACCCCTACCACTACTACCATCACACTACTACCCCTACCACTACTACCATCACCCCTACTACCCCTACCACTACTACCATCACCCCTACTACCCCTACCACTACTACCATCACCCCTACTACCCCTACCACTACTACCATCACCCCTACCACCCCTACCACTACTACCATCATCCCTACTACCCCTACCACTACTACCATCTCCCCTACCACCCCTACCACTACTACCAACACCCCTACTACCCCTACCACTACTACCATCACCCCTACCACCCCTATCACTACTACCATCATCCCTACTACCCATACCACTACTACCATCACCCCTACTACCCCTACCACTACTACCATCACCCTACTACCCCTACCACTACTACCATCACCCCTACTACCCCTACCACTACTACCATCACCCCTACTACCCCTACCACTACTACCATCACCCCTACTACCCATACCACTACTACCATCATTAAACTACCACTACTACCATCACCCTACTACCCCTACCACTACTATCATCACCCCTACTACCCCTACCACTACTACCATCACCCTACTACCATCACCCCTACTACCATCACCCTACTACCCCTACCACTACTACCATCGCCCTACTACCCCTACCACTACTACCATCACCCCTACTACCCCTACCACTACTACCATCACCCCTACTACCCATACCACTACTACCATCACCCCTACTACCCCTACCACTACTACCATCACCCCTACTACCCCTACCACTACTACCATCACCCCTACTACCCCTACCACTACTACCATCACCCCTACTACCCCTACCACTACTACCATCACCCCTACTACCCATACCACTACTACCATCACCCTTACTACCCCTACCCCTACTACCATCACCCTACTACCCCTACCACTACTACCATCACCCCTACTACCCATACCACTACTATCAACACCCCTACTACCCCTACCACTACTACCATCACCCCTACTACCCCTACCCCTACTACCATCACCCTACTACCCATACCACTACTACCATCACCCTACTACCCCTACCACTACTACCATCACCCTACTACCCCTAAAACTACTACCATCACCCTACTACCCCTGCCACTACTACCATCATCCCTACTACCCCTACCACTACTACCATCATTAAACTAATACTATTACCATCACCCCTACTACCCCTACCACTACTATCAACACCCCTACTACCCCTACCACTACTACCATCACCCCTACTACCCCTACCACTACTACAATCATCCCTACTACCCATACCACTACTACCATCACCCCTACTACCCCTACCACTACTACCATCACCCTACTAACTCTACCACTACTACCATCACCCCTACTACCCATACCACTACTACCATCATTAAACTACCACGACTACCATCACCCCTACTACCCCTACCACTACTACCATCACCCCTACTACCCCTACCACTACTACCATCACCCCTACTACCCCTACCACTACTACCATCACCCCTACTACTATAACTACCATCACCCCTACTACCCCTACCACTACTACCATCACCCTACTACCCCTACCACTACTACCATCACCCCTACTACCCCTACCACTACTACCATCACCCCTACTACCCCTACCACTACTACCATCACCCCTACTACCCCTACCACTACTACCATCACCCCTATTACCCCTACCACTACTACCATCACCCCTACTACCCCTACCACTACTACCATCACCCCTACTACCCCTACCACTATTACCATCACCCCTACTACCCATACCACTACTACCATCACCCCTACTACCCCTACCCCTACTACCATCACCCTACTACCCCTACCACTACTACCATCACCCCTACTACCCATACCACTACTATCAACACCCCTACTACCCCTAACACTACTACCATCACCCCTACTACCCCTACCCCTACTACCATCACCCTACTACCCATACCACTACTACCATCACCCTACTACCCCTACCACCACTACCATCACCCTACTACCCCTACCACTACTACCATCACCCTACTACCCCTACCACTACTACCATCACCCCTACTACCCATACCACTACTACAATCACCCCTACTACCCCTACCACTACTACCATCACCCCTACTACCCCTACCACCATCACCCCTACTACCCCTACCACTACTACCATCACCCTACTACCCCTACCACTACTACCATCATCCCTACTACCCCTACCACTACTACCATCATTAAACTACCACTACTACCATCACCCTACTACCCCTACCACTACTACCATCACCCCTACTACCCCTACCACTACTACCATCATCCCTACTACCCATACCACTACTACCATCACCCTACTACCCCTACCACTACTACCATCACCCCTACTACTATAACTACCATCACCCCTACTACCCCTACCACTACTACATCACCCTACTACCCCTACCACTACTACCATCACCCCTACTACCCCTACCACTACTACCATCGCCCCTACTACCCATACCACTACTACCATCACCCCTACTACCCCTACCACTACTACCATCACCCCTACTACGCCTACCCTTACTACCATCACCCCTACTACCCCTACCACTACTACCATCACCCTACTACCCCTACCACTACTACCATCACCCCTACTACCCCTACCACTACTACCATCACCCCTACTACCCCTACCACTACTACCATAACCCCTACTATCCCTACCACTAATACCATCACCCCTACTACCCATACCACTACTACCATCACCCCTACTACCCCTACCACTACTACCATCACCCCTACTACGCCTACCCTTACTACCATCACCCCTACTACCCCTACCACTACTACCATCACCCTACTACCCCTACCACTACTACCATCACCCCTACTACCCCTACCACTACTACCATCACCCCTACTACCCCTACCACTACTACCATCACCCCTACTACGCCTACCCTTACTACCATCACCCCTACTACCCCTACCACTACTACCATCACCCTACTACCCCTACCACTACTACCATCACCCCTACTACCCCTACCACTACTACCATCACCCCTACTACCCCTACCACTACTACCATCACCCCTACTACCCCTACCACTACTACCATCACCCCTACTACCCCTACCACTACTACCATCACCCCTACTACCCCTACCACTACTACCATCACCCCTACTACTATAACTACCACTACTACCATCACCCCTACTACCCCTACCACTACTACCATCACCCCTACTACCCCTACCACTACTACCATCACCCCTACTACCCTTACCCCTACTACCATCACCCTACTACCCCTACCACTACTACCATCACCCCTACTACCCATACCACTACTATCAACACCCCTACTACCCCTACCACTACTACCATCACCCCTACTACCCCTACCCCTACTACCATCACCCTACTACCCATACCACTACTACCATCACCCTACTACCCCTACCACTACTACCATCACCCTACTACCCCTACCACTACTACCATCACCCTACTACCCCTACCACTACTACCATCACCCCTACTAACCATACCACTACTACAATCACCCCTACTACCCCTACCACTACTACCATCACCCCTACTACCCCTACCACTACTACCATCACCCTACTACCCCTACCACTACTACCATCATCCCTACTACCCCTACCACTACTACCATCATTAAACTACCACTACTACCATCACCCTACTACCCCTACCTCTACTACCATCACCCCTACTACTCCTACCACTACTACCATCATCCCTACTACCCATACCACTACTACCATCACCCTACTACCCCTACCACTACTACCATCACCCCTACTACCCATACCACTACTACCATCATTAAACTACCACTACTACCATCACCCCTACTACCCCTACCACTACTACCATCACCCCTACTACCCCTACCACTACTACCATCACCCCTACTACCCCTACCACTACTACCATCACCCCTACTACTATAACTACCATCACCCCTACTACCCCTACCACTACTACCATCACCCTACTACCCCTACCACTACTACCATCACCCCTACTACCCCTACCACTACTACCATCGCCCCTACTACCCATACCACTACTACCATCACCCCTACTACCCCTACCACTACTACCATCACCCCTACTACGCCTACCCTTACTACCATCACCCCTACTACCCCTACCACTACTACCATCACCCTACTACCCCTACCACTACTACCATCACCCCTACTACCCCTACCACTACTACCATCACCCCTACTACCCCTACCACTACTACCATAACCCCTACTACCCCTACCACTAATACCATCACCCCTACTACCCATACCACTACTACCATCACCCCTACCCCCCCTACCACTACTACCATCACCCCTACTACGCCTACCCTTACTACGATCACCCCTACTACCCCTACCACTACTACCATCACCCTACTACCCCTACCACTACGACCATCACCCCTACTACCCCTACCACTACTACCATCACCCCTACTACCCCTACCACTACTACCATCACCCCTACTACCCGTACCACTACTACCATCACCCCTACTACCCATACCACTACTACCATCACCCCTACTACCCCTACCACTACTACCATCACCCCTACTACTATAACTACCACTACTACCATCAGCCCTACTACCCCTACCACTACTACCATCACCCCTACTACCCCTACCACTACTACCATCACCCTACTACCCCTACCACTACTACCATCACCCTTACTACCCCTACCACTACTACCATCACCCTACTACCCCTACCACTACTACCATCACCCTACTACCCCTACCACTACTACCATCACCCTACTACCCCTACCACTACTACCATCACCCTACTACCCCTACCACTACTACCATCACCCCTACTACCCATACCACTACTACCATCACCCCTACTACCCCTACCACTACTACCATCGCCCCTACTACCATCACCCCTACTACCCCTACCACTACTACCATCACCCCTACTACCCCTACCACTACTACCATCACCCTACTACCCCTACCACTACGACCATCACCCCTACTACCCCTACCACTACGACCATCACCCCTACTACCCCTACCACTACTACCATCACCCCTACTACCCCTACCACTACTACCATCACCCCTACTACCCATACCACTACTACCATCACCCCTACTACCCCTACCACTACTACCATCACCCCTACTACTATAACTACCACTACTACCATCAGCCCTACTACCCCTACCACTACTACCATCACCCTACTACCCCTACCACTACTACCATCACCCTGACTACCCCTACCACTACTACCATCACCCCTACTACCCCTACCACTACTACCATCACCCCTACTACCCCTACCACTACTACCATCGCCCCTACTACCCCTACCACTAATACCACTACTACCATCACCCCTCCTACCCATACCACTACTACCACTACTACCATCACCCCTACTACCATCACCCCTACCACCCCTACCACTACTACCATCACCCCTACTACCCCTACCACTACTACCATCACCCCTACTACCCCTACCACTACTACCATCACCCCTACTACCCCTACCACTACTACCATCGCCCCTACTACCCCTACCACTAATACCACTACTACCATCACCCCTACTACCCATACCACTACTACCACTACTACCATCACCCCTACTACCATCACCCCTACCACCCCTACCACTACTACCATCGCCCCTACTACCCCTACCACTAATACCACTACTACCATCACCCCTACTACCCATACCACTACTACCACTACTACCATCACCCCTACTACCATCACCCCTACCACCCCTACCACTACTACCATCACCCCTACTACCCATACCACTACTATTTGGATTGATAATCACAACAACAATAATAATAATAGTAATAACAAAAATACTAATAATAAGTACTTCATGTTTACTATGCAGATGTTATTATTCAGGGTATCTCAGGTTGTGGCAGACAAATACAAATACATATTTGGCTGCAAGAGGAGTCGTTGTTCCTTCGCCCATGAGTATTTTTAGTTTTTCCTCTGGGTTTAATAAGTTAAAATTTGGAAATGATGTAATTTGGGAATAATTTTTGGGAACAATGAATCTCTTGGTGAGGAATATTTCTCACAGTGAAGGAGAAAGTCCATCTCTGTTTCTACCTCCCCTGCCGTGCAGTGACCACATACACGCTCCTCTTTGGGTAGCCATGTCTTTTTATGTCTGCCGGTTTCTATTGCCAATCGGTGGTCACTCAGCCTGTACTTGGTAAGGATCTGTCTCTGCTTCGAATCTCTGACAGAGTAGAGATAATCAGCCAAGTCATATTCTCTGTTTTGGGCCTGATAGCAATTCAGTCGGGTTTGGGATTTTGTTTTGTTTCTCCAATGTTGTAAATATGAGTCCTTTGATTGATTAAATCTTTATTTTGAAGCAATGCTGGTGTCAGCTTGGTTGGTTAGGTCCAACACCAGCTGACTGAGAGGGCTCGTTTCTGGGCTCAGCTCTTGGGTTTGAATTGCTTTAAATTGGAGACTAGAATTTGGACTTGAATTTAGATGAGCCAAAATGGTAATGATCTTTTTTGTATTTTCATTACCACTGGAAAGAGGCCCAAATCTGCCCTACATGCATTAGTTGCTGTATTTCTCTGGACTTTCTGACAGAATTCTGTATGTACGGCTTCAATTGGATGTTTGTCCCACATTTTAAAGTCCAGTTTATTGAGTGGCCCCCAAAACCTCATTTCCATAAAGAGCTATTGGTAGGATTACATTGTCAAATATGTTGGTCCAAATTCTAATTGGGATGTTGATTTTGAAATATTTCATTTTTTTATTGAATACAACGTTCTGCAGGCTTTTTCTTTGAGTGCATTCAGTGCCATATTAAAGTTTCCAGATTTTTTGTAATTTTTTGTGTGTTCAAGTTGAATTTATATTTGTGTTTCTGACATGTGGGTTTTTTCTGGAAAATCATGATTTTTAGAAGAGGTTTGGAACCACTTAGACTCTTCCTAGATCTGGCCACCCGGCCAAACTGAGCATTCGGGGAAGAAGGGCCTTGGTCAGGGAGATGACCAAGAACCTGATGGTCACTCTGACAGAGCTCCAGAGTTCCTCTGTGGAGATGGGAGAACCTTCCAGAAAAACAACCATCTCTGCAGCACTCCACCAATCAGGCCTTTATGGTAGAGTGGCCAGATGGAAGCCACTCCTCAGTAAAAGGCATATGCCATTCTGCTTGGAGTTTGCCAAAAGGCACCTAAAGGACTCGCAGACCATGAGAAACAAGATTCCCTGGTCTGATGAAACCAAGATTGAACTCTTTGCCCTGAATGCCAAGCGTCACGTCTGGAGGAAACCTGGCACCATCCTTACGGTGAAGCATGGTGGTGGCAGCATCATGCTGTGGGGGTGTTTTCCAGCGGCAGGGACTAGAAGAGTAGTCAGGATTGAGGGAAAGATGAACGGAGAAAAGTACAGAGAGATCCTTGATTAAAACCTGCTCCAGAGCGCTCAGGACTTCAGACTGAGGTGAATGTTCACCTTCCAACAGGACAACGACCCGAAGCACACAGCCAAGACAACGCAGGAGTGGCTTCGGGACAAGTCTCTGAATGTCCTTGAGTGGCCCAGCCAAAACTCGGACTTGAACCCGATCAAACATCTCTGGAGAGACCTGAAAATAGCTGTGCAGCAACGCTCCCCATCCAACCTGACAGAGCTTGAGAGGATCTACAGAGAAGAATGGGAGAAACTCCCTAAATACAGGTGTGCTTAGCTTGCAGCGTCATACCCAAGAAGACTCGAGGCTGTAATCTCTGCCAAAGGTGCTTCAACAAAGTACTGAATAAAGAGTCTTATGTGCATGTTTATTTTAATAAATTAGCAAACATTTCTAAAAACCTGTTTTTGCTTTGTCATTATGTTCTGTGTAGATTGAAGAGGGGGGAAAACAAATTTTATCAATTTTAGAATAAGGCTGTAATGTAAAAACATGTGGGAAAAGTCAAGAGGGTCTGAATGCTTTCCGATGGCTGTACCTCTCTCTCTGCTCCTCTCTTGTTGTGCTCAGATGGTCTCTGAGGTCATCATATGGCACTGTACCTCTCTCTCTGCTCCTCTCTTGGAGTGATCAGATGGTCTCTGAGGTCATCATATGGCACTGTACCTCTCTCTCTGCTCCTCTCTTGTTGTGCTCAGATGGTCTCTGAGGTCATCATATGGCACTGTACCTCTCTCTCTGCTCCTCTCTTGTTGTGCTCAGATGGTCTCTGAGGTCATCATATGGCACTGTACCTCTCTCTCTGCCCCTCTCTTGTTGTGTCTTCAGGAGGAGTGTACCTCTCTCTCTGCCCCTCTCTTGTTGTGATCAGATGGTCTCTGAGGTCATCATATGGCACTGTACCTCTCTCTCTGCTCCTCTCTTGTTGTGATCAGATGGTCTCTGAGGTCATCATATGGCACTGTACCTCTCTCTCTGCTCCTCTCTTGTTGTGATCAGATGGTCTCTGAGGTCATCATATGGCACTGTACCTCTCTCTCTGCTCCTCTCTTGTTGTGCTCAGATGGTCTCTGAGGTCATCATATGGCACTGTACCTCTCTCTCTGCTCCTCTCTTGTTGTGCTCAGATGGTCTCTGAGGTCATCATATGGCACTGTACCTCTCTCTCTGCTCCTCTCTTGTTGTGATCAGATGGTCTCTGAGGTCATCATATGGCACTGTACCTCTCTCTCTGACCCTCTCTTGTTGTGATCAGATGGTCTCTGAGGTCATCATATGGCACTGTACCTCTCTCTCTGCCCCTCTCTTGTTGTGATCAGATGGTCTCTGAGGTCATCATATGGCACTGTACCTCTCTCTCTGCTCCTCTCTTGTTGTGATCAGATGGTCTCTGAGGTCATCATATGGCACTGTACCTCTCTCTCTGCTCCTCTCTTGTTGTGATCAGATGGTCTCTGAGGTCATCATATGGCACTGTACCTCTCTCTCTGCTCCTCTCTTGTTGTGATCAGATGGTCTCTGAGGTCATCATATGGCACTGTACCTCTCTCTCTGCCCCTCTCTTGTTGTGCTCAGATGGTCTCTGAGGTCATCATATGGCACTGTACCTCTCTCTCTGCCCCTCTCTTGTTGTGATCAGATGGTCTCTGAGGTCATCATATGGCACTGTACCTCTCTCTCTGCTCCTCTCTTGTTGTGCTCAGATGGTCTCTGAGGTCATCATATGGCACTGTACCTCTCTCTCTGCCCCTCTCTTGTTGTGCTCAGATGGTCTCTGAGGTCATCATATGGCACTGTACCTCTCTCTCTGCCCCTCTCTTGTTGTGATCAGATGGTCTCTGAGGTCATCATATGGCACTGTACCTCTCTCTCTGCTCCTCTCTTGTTGTGATCAGATGGTCTCTGAGGTCATCATATGGCACTGTACCTCTCTCTCTGCTCCTCTCTTGTTGTGATCAGATGGTCTCTGAGGTCATCATATGGCACTGTACCTCTCTCTCTGCCCCTCTCTTGTTGTGATCAGATGGTCTCTGAGGTCATCATATGGCACTGTACCTCTCTCTCTGCTCCTCTCTTGTTGTGCTCAGATGGTCTCTGAGGTCATCATATGGCACTGTACCTCTCTCTCTGCTCCTCTCTTGTTGTGCTCAGATGGTCTCTGAGGTCATCATATGGCACTGTACCTCTCTCTCTGCTCCTCTCTTGTTGTGCTCAGATGGTCTCTGAGGTCATCATATGGCACTGTACCTCTCTCTCTGCCCCTCTCTTGTTGTGTCTTCAGGAGGAGTGTACCTCTCTCTCTGCCCCTCTCTTGTTGTGATCAGATGGTCTCTGAGGTCATCATATGGCACTGTACCTCTCTCTCTGCTCCTCTCTTGTTGTGATCAGATGGTCTCTGAGGTCATCATATGGCACTGTACCTCTCTCTCTGCTCCTCTCTTGTTGTGATCAGATGGTCTCTGAGGTCATCATATGGCACTGTACCTCTCTCTCTGCTCCTCTCTTGTTGTGCTCAGATGGTCTCTGAGGTCATCATATGGCACTGTACCTCTCTCTCTGCTCCTCTCTTGTTGTGATCAGATGGTCTCTGAGGTCATCATATGGCACTGTACCTCTCTCTCTGCTCCTCTCTTGTTGTGATCAGATGGTCTCTGAGGTCATCATATGGCACTGTACCTCTCTCTCTGACCCTCTCTTGTTGTGATCAGATGGTCTCTGAGGTCATCATATGGCACTGTACCTCTCTCTCTGCCGCTCTCTTGTTGTGATCAGATGGTCTCTGAGGTCATCATATGGCACTGTACCTCTCTCTCTGCTCCTCTCTTGTTGTGATCAGATGGTCTCTGAGGTCATCATATGGCACTGTACCTCTCTCTCTGCTCCTCTCTTGTTGTGATCAGATGGTCTCTGAGGTCATCATATGGCACTGTACCTCTCTCTCTGCTCCTCTCTTGTTGTGATCAGATGGTCTCTGAGGTCATCATATGGCACTGTACCTCTCTCTCTGCCCCTCTCTTGTTGTGCTCAGATGGTCTCTGAGGTCATCATATGGCACTGTACCTCTCTCTCTGCCCCTCTCTTGTTGTGATCAGATGGTCTCTGAGGTCATCATATGGCACTGTACCTCTCTCTCTGCTCCTCTCTTGTTGTGCTCAGATGGTCTCTGAGGTCATCATATGGCACTGTACCTCTCTCTCTGCCCCTCTCTTGTTGTGATCAGATGGTCTCTGAGGTCATCATATGGCACTGTACCTCTCTCTCTGCTCCTCTCTTGTTGTGATCAGATGGTCTCTGAGGTCATCATATGGCACTGTACCTCTCTCTCTGCTCCTCTCTTGTTGTGATCAGATGGTCTCTGAGGTCATCATATGGCACTGTACCTCTCTCTCTGCCCCTCTCTTGTTGTGCTCAGATGGTCTCTGAGGTCATCATATGGCACTGTACCTCTCTCTCTGCTCCTCTCTTGTTGTGCTCAGATGGTCTCTGAGGTCATCATATGGCACTGTACCTCTCTCTCTGCTCCTCTCTTGTTGTGCTCAGATGGTCTCTGAGGTCATCATATGGCACTGTACCTCTCTCTCTGCTCCTCTCTTGTTGTGTTCAGATGGTCTCTGAGGTCATCATATGGCACTGTACCTCTCTCTCTGACCCTCTCTTGTTGTGATCAGATGGTCTCTGAGGTCATCATATGGCACTGTACCTCTCTCTCTGCCCCTCTCTTGTTGTGATCAGATGGTCTCTGAGGTCATCATATGGCACTGTACCTCTCTCTCTGCTCCTCTCTTGTTGTGCTCAGATGGTCTCTGAGTTCATCATATGGCACTGTACCTCTCTCTCTGCTCCTCTCTTGTTGTGCTCAGATGGTCTCTGAGGTCATCATATGGCACTGTACCTCTCTCTCTGCCCCTCTCTTGTTGTGATCAGATGGTCTCTGAGGTCATCATATGGCACTGTACCTCTCTCTCTGCTCCTCTCTTGTTGTGCTCAGATGGTCTCTGAGGTCATCATATGGCACTGTACCTCTCTCTCTGCCCCTCTCTTGTTGTGCTCAGATGGTCTCTGAGGTCATCATATGGCACTGTACCTCTCTCTCTGCTCCTCTCTTGTTGTGCTCAGATGGTCTCTGAGGTCATCATATGGCACTGTACCTCTCTCTCTGCTCCTCTCTTGTTGTGATCAGATGGTCTCTGAGGTCATCATATGGCACTGTACCTCTCTCTCTGCTCCTCTCTTGTTGTGATCAGATGGTCTCTGAGGTCATCATATGGCACTGTACCTCTCTCTCTGCTCCTTTCTTGTTGTGCTCAGATGGTCTCTGAGGTCATCATATGGCACTGTACCTCTCTCTCTGCTCCTCTCTTGTTGTGATCAGATGGTCTCTGAGGTCATCATATGGCACTGTACCTCTCTCTCTGCCCCTCTCTTGTTGTGCTCAGATGGTCTCTGAGGTCATCATATGGCACTGTACCTCTCTCTCTGCCCCTCTCTTGTTGTGCTCAGATGGTCTCTGAGGTCATCATATGGCACTGTACCTCTCTCTCTGCTCCTCTCTTGTTGTGCTCAGATGGTCTCTGAGGTCATCATATGGCACTGTACCTCTCTCTCTGCTCCTCTCTTGTTGTGCTCAGATGGTCTCTGAGGTCATCATATGGCACTGTACCTCTCTCTCTGCCCCTCTCTTGTTGTGCTCAGATGGTCTCTGAGGTCATCATATGGCACTGTACCTCTCTCTCTGCCCCTCTCTTGTTGTGTCTTCAGGAGGAGTGTACCTCTCTCTCTGCCCCTCTCTTGTTGTGATCAGATGGTCTCTGAGGTCATCATATGGCACTGTACCTCTCTCTCTGCTCCTCTCTTGTTGTGATCAGATGGTCTCTGAGGTCATCATATGGCACTGTACCTCTCTCTCTGCTCCTCTCTTGTTGTGATCAGATGGTCTCTGAGGTCATCATATGGCACTGTACCTCTCTCTCTGCTCCTCTCTTGTTGTGCTCAGATGGTCTCTGAGGTCATCATATGGCACTGTACCTCTCTCTCTGCTCCTCTCTTGTTGTGCTCAGATGGTCTCTGAGGTCATCATATGGCACTGTACCTCTCTCTCTGCTCCTCTCTTGTTGTGCTCAGATGGTCTCTGAGTTCATCATATGGCACTGTACCTCTCTCTCTGCTCCTCTCTTGTTGTGCTCAGATGGTCTCTGAGGTCATCATATGGCACTGTACCTCTCTCTCTGCCCCTCTCTTGTTGTGCTCAGATGGTCTCTGAGGTCATCATATGGCACTGTACCTCTCTCTCTGCCCCTCTCTTGTTGTGCTCAGATGGTCTCTGAGGTCATCATATGGCACTGTACCTCTCTCTCTGCCCCTCTCTTGTTGTGCTCAGATGGTCTCTGAGGTCATCATATGGCACTGTACCTCTCTCTCTGCCCCTCTCTTGTTGTGATCAGATGGTCTCTGAGGTCATCATATGGCACTGTACCTCTCTCTCTGCTCCTCTCTTGTTGTGCTCAGATGGTCTCTGAGGTCATCATATGGCACTGTACCTCTCTCTCTGCCCCTCTCTTGTTGTGCTCAGATGGTCTCTGAGGTCATCATATGGCACTGTACCTCTCTCTCTGCTCCTCTCTTGTTGTGCTCAGATGGTCTCTGAGGTCATCATATGGCACTGTACCTCTCTCTCTGCTCCTCTCTTGTTGTGATCAGATGGTCTCTGAGGTCATCATATGGCACTGTACCTCTCTCTCTGCTCCTCTCTTGTTGTGATCAGATGGTCTCTGAGGTCATCATATGGCACTGTACCTCTCTCTCTGCTCCTTTCTTGTTGTGCTCAGATGGTCTCTGAGGTCATCATATGGCACTGTACCTCTCTCTCTGCTCCTCTCTTGTTGTGATCAGATGGTCTCTGAGGTCATCATATGGCACTGTACCTCTCTCTCTGCCCCTCTCTTGTTGTGCTCAGATGGTCTCTGAGGTCATCATATGGCACTGTACCTCTCTCTCTGCCCCTCTCTTGTTGTGCTCAGATGGTCTCTGAGGTCATCATATGGCACTGTACCTCTCTCTCTGCTCCTCTCTTGTTGTGCTCAGATGGTCTCTGAGGTCATCATATGGCACTGTACCTCTCTCTCTGCTCCTCTCTTGTTGTGCTCAGATGGTCTCTGAGGTCATCATATGGCACTGTACCTCTCTCTCTGCCCCTCTCTTGTTGTGCTCAGATGGTCTCTGAGGTCATCATATGGCACTGTACCTCTCTCTCTGCCCCTCTCTTGTTGTGTCTTCAGGAGGAGTGTACCTCTCTCTCTGCCCCTCTCTTGTTGTGATCAGATGGTCTCTGAGGTCATCATATGGCACTGTACCTCTCTCTCTGCTCCTCTCTTGTTGTGATCAGATGGTCTCTGAGGTCATCATATGGCACTGTACCTCTCTCTCTGCTCCTCTCTTGTTGTGATCAGATGGTCTCTGAGGTCATCATATGGCACTGTACCTCTCTCTCTGCTCCTCTCTTGTTGTGCTCAGATGGTCTCTGAGGTCATCATATGGCACTGTACCTCTCTCTCTGCTCCTCTCTTGTTGTGCTCAGATGGTCTCTGAGGTCATCATATGGCACTGTACCTCTCTCTCTGCTCCTCTCTTGTTGTGTTCAGATGGTCTCTGAGGTCATCATATGGCACTGTACCTCTCTCTCTGACCCTCTCTTGTTGTGATCAGATGGTCTCTGAGGTCATCATATGGCACTGTACCTCTCTCTCTGCCCCTCTCTTGTTGTGATCAGATGGTCTCTGAGGTCATCATATGGCACTGTACCTCTCTCTCTGCTCCTCTCTTGTTGTGATCAGATGGTCTCTGAGGTCATCATATGGCACTGTACCTCTCTCTCTGCTCCTCTCTTGTTGTGATCAGATGGTCTCTGAGGTCATCATATGGCACTGTACCTCTCTCTCTGCTCCTCTCTTGTTGTGATCAGATGGTCTCTGAGGTCATCATATGGCACTGTACCTCTCTCTCTGCCCCTCTCTTGTTGTGCTCAGATGGTCTCTGAGGTCATCATATGGCACTGTACCTCTCTCTCTGCCCCTCTCTTGTTGTGATCAGATGGTCTCTGAGGTCATCATATGGCACTGTACCTCTCTCTCTGCTCCTCTCTTGTTGTGATCAGATGGTCTCTGAGGTCATCATATGGCACTGTACCTCTCTCTCTGCTCCTCTCTTGTTGTGATCAGATGGTCTCTGAGGTCATCATATGGCACTGTACCTCTCTCTCTGCTCCTCTCTTGTTGTGCTCAGATGGTCTCTGAGGTCATCATATGGCACTGTACCTCTCTCTCTGCTCCTCTCTTGTTGTGATCAGATGGTCTCTGAGGTCATCATATGGCACTGTACCTCTCTCTCTGCCCCTCTCTTGTTGTGCTCAGATGGTCTCTGAGGTCATCATATGGCACTGTACCTCTCTCTCTGCCCCTCTCTTGTTGTGCTCAGATGGTCTCTGAGGTCATCATATGGCACTGTACCTCTCTCTCTGCTCCTCTCTTGTTGTGCTCAGATGGTCTCTGAGGTCATCATATGGCACTGTACCTCTCTCTCTGCTCCTCTCTTGTTGTGCTCAGATGGTCTCTGAGGTCATCATATGGCACTGTACCTCTCTCTCTGCCCCTCTCTTGTTGTGCTCAGATGGTCTCTGAGGTCATCATATGGCACTGTACCTCTCTCTCTGCCCCTCTCTTGTTGTGTCTTCAGGAGGAGTGTACCTCTCTCTCTGCCCCTCTCTTGTTGTGATCAGATGGTCTCTGAGGTCATCATATGGCACTGTACCTCTCTCTCTGCTCCTCTCTTGTTGTGATCAGATGGTCTCTGAGGTCATCATATGGCACTGTACCTCTCTCTCTGCTCCTCTCTTGTTGTGATCAGATGGTCTCTGAGGTCATCATATGGCACTGTACCTCTCTCTCTGCTCCTCTCTTGTTGTGCTCAGATGGTCTCTGAGGTCATCATATGGCACTGTACCTCTCTCTCTGCTCCTCTCTTGTTGTGCTCAGATGGTCTCTGAGGTCATCATATGGCACTGTACCTCTCTCTCTGCTCCTCTCTTGTTGTGATCAGATGGTCTCTGAGGTCATCATATGGCACTGTATCTCTCTCTCTGACCCTCTCTTGTTGTGATCAGATGGTCTCTGAGGTCATCATATGGCACTGTACCTCTCTCTCTGCCCCTCTCTTGTTGTGATCAGATGGTCTCTGAGGTCATCATATGGCACTGTACCTCTCTCTCTGCTCCTCTCTTGTTGTGATCAGATGGTCTCTGAGGTCATCATATGGCACTGTACCTCTCTCTCTGCTCCTCTCTTGTTGTGATCAGATGGTCTCTGAGGTCATCATATGGCACTGTACCTCTCTCTCTGCTCCTCTCTTGTTGTGATCAGATGGTCTCTGAGGTCATCATATGGCACTGTACCTCTCTCTCTGCCCCTCTCTTGTTGTGCTCAGATGGTCTCTGAGGTCATCATATGGCACTGTACCTCTCTCTCTGCCCCTCTCTTGTTGTGATTAGATGGTCTCTGAGGTCATCATATGGCACTGTACCTCTCTCTCTGCTCCTCTCTTGTTGTGCTCAGATGGTCTCTGAGGTCATCATATGGCACTGTACCTCTCTCTCTGCCCCTCTCTTGTTGTGCTCAGATGGTCTCTGAGGTCATCATATGGCACTGTACCTCTCTCTCTGCCCATCTCTTGTTGTGATCAGATGGTCTCTGAGGTCATCATATGGCACTGTACCTCTCTCTCTGCTCCTCTCTTGTTGTGATCAGATGGTCTCTGAGGTCATCATATGGCACTGTACCTCTCTCTCTGCTCCTCTCTTGTTGTGATCAGATGGTCTCTGAGGTCATCATATGGCACTGTACCTCTCTCTCTGCCCCTCTCTTGTTGTGATCAGATGGTCTCTGAGGTCATCATATGGCACTGTACCTCTCTCTCTGCTCCTCTCTTGTTGTGCTCAGATGGTCTCTGAGGTCATCATATGGCACTGTACCTCTCTCTCTGCTCCTCTCTTGTTGTGCTCAGATGGTCTCTGAGGTCCTCATATGGCACTGTACCTCTCTCTCTGCTCCTCTCTTGTTGTGCTCAGATGGTCTCTGAGGTCATCATATGGCACTGTACCTCTCTCTCTGCCCCTCTCTTGTTGTGTCTTCAGGAGGAGTGTACCTCTCTCTCTGCCCCTCTCTTGTTGTGATCAGATGGTCTCTGAGGTCATCATATGGCACTGTACCTCTCTCTCTGCTCCTCTCTTGTTGTGATCAGATGGTCTCTGAGGTCATCATATGGCACTGTACCTCTCTCTCTGCTCCTCTCTTGTTGTGATCAGATGGTCTCTGAGGTCATCATATGGCACTGTACCTCTCTCTCTGCTCCTCTCTTGTTGTGCTCAGATGGTCTCTGAGGTCATCATATGGCACTGTACCTCTCTCTCTGCTCCTCTCTTGTTGTGATCAGATGGTCTCTGAGGTCATCATATGGCACTGTACCTCTCTCTCTGCTCCTCTCTTGTTGTGATCAGATGGTCTCTGAGGTCATCATATGGCACTGTACCTCTCTCTCTGACCCTCTCTTGTTGTGATCAGATGGTCTCTGAGGTCATCATATGGCACTGTACCTCTCTCTCTGCCCCTCTCTTGTTGTGATCAGATGGTCTCTGAGGTCATCATATGGCACTGTACCTCTCTCTCTGCTCCTCTCTTGTTGTGCTCAGATGGTCTCTGAGGTCATCATATGGCACTGTACCTCTCTCTCTGCCCCTCTCTTGTTGTGATCAGATGGTCTCTGAGGTCATCATATGGCACTGTACCTCTCTCTCTGCTCCTCTCTTGTTGTGATCAGATGGTCTCTGAGGTCATCATATGGCACTGTACCTCTCTCTCTGCCCCTCTCTTGTTGTGCTCAGATGGTCTCTGAGGTCATCATATGGCACTGTACCTCTCTCTCTGCCCCTCTCTTGTTGTGCTCAGATGGTCTCTGAGGTCATCATATGGCACTGTACCTCTCTCTCTGCCCCTCTCTTGTTGTGATCAGATGGTCTCTGAGGTCATCATATGGCACTGTACCTCTCTCTCTGCTCCTCTCTTGTTGTGCTCAGATGGTCTCTGAGGTCATCATATGGCACTGTACCTCTCTCTCTGCCCCTCTCTTGTTGTGCTCAGATGGTCTCTGAGGTCATCATATGGCACTGTACCTCTCTCTCTGCTCCTCTCTTGTTGTGCTCAGATGGTCTCTGAGGTCATCATATGGCACTGTACCTCTCTCTCTGCTCCTCTCTTGTTGTGATCAGATGGTCTCTGAGGTCATCATATGGCACTGTACCTCTCTCTCTGCTCCTCTCTTGTTGTGATCAGATGGTCTCTGAGGTCATCATATGGCACTGTACCTCTCTCTCTGCTCCTCTCTTGTTGTGCTCAGATGGTCTCTGAGGTCATCATATGGCACTGTACCTCTCTCTCTGCTCCTCTCTTGTTGTGATCAGATGGTCTCTGAGGTCATCATATGGCACTGTACCTCTCTCTCTGCCCCTCTCTTGTTGTGCTCAGATGGTCTCTGAGGTCATCATATGGCACTGTACCTCTCTCTCTGCCCCTCTCTTGTTGTGCTCAGATGGTCTCTGAGGTCATCATATGGCACTGTACCTCTCTCTCTGCTCCTCTCTTGTTGTGCTCAGATGGTCTCTGAGGTCATCATATGGCACTGTACCTCTCTCTCTGCTCCTCTCTTGTTGTGCTCAGATGGTCTCTGAGGTCATCATATGGCACTGTACCTCTCTCTCTGCCCCTCTCTTGTTGTGCTCAGATGGTCTCTGAGGTCATCATATGGCACTGTACCTCTCTCTCTGCTCCTCTCTTGTTGTGCTCAGATGGTCTCTGAGGTCATCATATGGCACTGTACCTCTCTCTCTGCTCCTCTCTTGTTGTGCTCAGATGGTCTCTGAGGTCATCATATGGCACTGTACCTCTCTCTCTGCTCCTCTCTTGTTGTGATCAGATGGTCTCTGAGGTCATCATATGGCACTGTACCTCTCTCTCTGCCCCTCTCTTGTTGTGCTCAGATGGTCTCTGAGGTCATCATATGGCACTGTACCTCTCTCTCTGCCCCTCTCTTGTTGTGCTCAGATGGTCTCTGAGGTCATCATATGGCACTGTACCTCTCTCTCTGCCCCTCTCTTGTTGTGCTCAGATGGTCTCTGAGGTCATCATATGGCACTGTACCTCTCTCTCTGCTCCTCTCTTGTTGTGATCAGATGGTCTCTGAGGTCATCATATGGCACTGTACCTCTCTCTCTGCTCCTCTCTTGTTGTGCTCAGATGGTCTCTGAGGTCATCATATGGCACTGTACCTCTCTCTCTGCCCCTCTCTTGTTGTGATCAGATGGTCTCTGAGGTCATCATATGGCACTGTACCTCTCTCTCTGCTCCTCTCTTGTTGTGATCAGATGGTCTCTGAGGTCATCATATGGCACTGTACCTCTCTCTCTGCTCCTCTCTTGTTGTGATCAGATGGTCTCTGAGGTCATCATATGGCACTGTACCTCTCTCTCTGCCCCTCTCTTGTTGTGATCAGATGGTCTCTGAGGTCATCATATGGCACTGTACCTCTCTCTCTGCCCCTCTCTTGTTGTGATCAGATGGTCTCTGAGGTCATCATATGGCACTGTACCTCTCTCTCTGCTCCTCTCTTGTTGTGATCAGATGGTCTCTGAGGTCATCATATGGCACTGTACCTCTCTCTCTGCCCCTCTCTTGTTGTGCTCAGATGGTCTCTGAGGTCATCATATGGCACTGTACCTCTCTCTCTGCCCCTCTCTTGTTGTGATCAGATGGTCTCTGAGGTCATCATATGGCACTGTACCTCTCTCTCTGCTCCTCTCTTGTTGTGATCAGATGGTCTCTGAGGTCATCATATGGCACTGTACCTCTCTCTCTGCTCCTCTCTTGTTGTGATCAGATGGTCTCTGAGGTCATCATATGGCACTGTACCTCTCTCTCTGCCCCTCTCTTGTTGTGCTCAGATGGTCTCTGAGGTCATCATATGGCACTGTACCTCTCTCTCTGCCCCTCTCTTGTTGTGATCAGATGGTCTCTGAGGTCATCATATGGCACTGTACCTCTCTCTCTGCTCCTCTCTTGTTGTGATCAGATGGTCTCTGAGGTCATCATATGGCACTGTACCTCTCTCTCTGCTCCTCTCTTGTTGTGATCAGATGGTCTCTGAGGTCATCATATGGCACTGTACCTCTCTCTCTGCCCCTCTCTTGTTGTGCTCAGATGGTCTCTGAGGTCATCATATGGCACTGTACCTCTCTCTCTGCTCCTCTCTTGTTGTGCTCAGATGGTCTCTGAGGTCATCATATGGCACTGTACCTCTCTCTCTGCTCCTCTCTTGTTGTGCTCAGATGGTCTCTGAGGTCATCATATGGCACTGTACCTCTCTCTCTGCTCCTCTCTTGTTGTGCTCAGATGGTCTCTGAGGTCATCATATGGCACTGTACCTCTCTCTCTGCCCCTCTCTTGTTGTGCTCAGATGGTCTCTGAGGTCATCATATGGCACTGTACCTCTCTCTCTGCCCCTCTCTTGTTGTGCTCAGATGGTCTCTGAGGTCATCATATGGCACTGTACCTCTCTCTCTGCCCCTCTCTTGTTGTGATCAGATGGTCTCTGAGGTCATCATATGGCACTGTACCTCTCTCTCTGCTCCTCTCTTGTTGTGCTCAGATGGTCTCTGAGGTCATCATATGGCACTGTACCTCTCTCTCTGCTCCTCTCTTGTTGTGATCAGATGGTCTCTGAGGTCATCATATGGCACTGTACCTCTCTCTCTGCCCCTCTCTTGTTGTGCTCAGATGGTCTCTGAGGTCATCATATGGCACTGTACCTCTCTCTCTGCTCCTCTCTTGTTGTGATCAGATGGTCTCTGAGGTCATCATATGGCACTGTACCTCTCTCTCTGCCCCTGTCTTGTTGTGCTCAGATGGTCTCTGAGGTCATCATATGGCACTGTACCTCTCTCTCTGCCCCTCTCTTGTTGTGCTCAGATGGTCTCTGAGGTCATCATATGGCACTGTACCTCTCTCTCTGCCCCTCTCTTGTTGTGATCAGATGGTCTCTGAGGTCATCATATGGCACTGTACCTCTCTCTCTGCCCCTCTCTTGTTGTGCTCAGATGGTCTCTGAGGTCATCATATGGCACTGTACCTCTCTCTCTGCTCCTCTCTTGTTGTGATCAGATGGTCTCTGAGGTCATCATATGGCACTGTACCTCTCTCTCTGCTCCTCTCTTGTTGTGATCAGATGGTCTCTGAGGTCATCATATGGCACTGTACCTCTCTCTCTGCTCCTCTCTTGTTGTGCTCAGATGGTCTCTGAGGTCATCATATGGCACTGTACCTCTCTCTCTGCCCCTCTCTAGTTGTGATCAGATGGTCTCTGAGGTCATCATATGGCACTGTACCTCTCTCTCTGCTCCTCTCTTGTTGTGATCAGATGGTCTCTGAGGTCATCATATGGCACTGTACCTCTCTCTCTGTTCCTCTCTTGTTGTGATCAGATGGTCTCTGAGGTCATCATATGGCACTGTACCTCTCTCTCTGCCCCTCTCTTGTTGTGATCAGATGGTCTCTGAGGTCATCATATGGCACTGTACCTCTCTCTCTGCCCCTCTCTTGTTGTGATCAGATGGTCTCTGAGGTCATCATATGGCACTGTACCTCTCTCTCTGCTCCTCTCTTGTTGTGCTCAGATGGTCTCTGAGGTCATCATATGGCACTGTACCTCTCTCTCTGCCCCTCTCTTGTTGTGATCAGATGGTCTCTGAGGTCATCATATGGCACTGTACCTCTCTCTCTGCTCCTCTCTTGTTGTGATCAGATGGTCTCTGAGGTCATCATATGGCACTGTACCTCTCTCTCTGCTCCTCTCTTGTTGTGATCAGATGGTCTCTGAGGTCATCATATGGCACTGTACCTCTCTCTCTGCCCCTCTCTTGTTGTGCTCAGATGGTCTCTGAGGTCATCATATGGCACTGTACCTCTCTCTCTGCTCCTCTCTTGTTGTGCTCAGATGGTCTCTGAGGTCATCATATGGCACTGTACCTCTCTCTCTGCTCCTCTCTTGTTGTGCTCAGATGGTCTCTGAGGTCATCATATGGCACTGTACCTCTCTCTCTGCTCCTCTCTTGTTGTGATCAGATGGTCTCTGAGGTCATCATATGGCACTGTACCTCTCTCTCTGCCCCTCTCTTGTTGTGCTCAGATGGTCTCTGAGGTCATCATATGGCACTGTACCTCTCTCTCTGCCCCTCTCTTGTTGTGATCAGATGGTCTCTGAGGTCATCATATGGCACTGTACCTCTCTCTCTGCCCCTCTCTTGTTGTGCTCAGATGGTCTCTGAGGTCATCATATGGCACTGTACCTCTCTCTCTGCTCCTCTCTTGTTGTGATCAGATGGTCTCTGAGGTCATCATATGGCACTGTACCTCTCTCTCTGCTCCTCTCTTGTTGTGATCAGATGGTCTCTGAGGTCATCATATGGCACTGTACCTCTCTCTCTGCTCCTCTCTTGTTGTGCTCAGATGGTCTCTGAGGTCATCATATGGCACTGTACCTCTCTCTCTGCCCCTCTCTTGTTGTGATCAGATGGTCTCTGAGGTCATCATATGGCACTGTACCTCTCTCTCTGCTCCTCTCTTGTTGTGATCAGATGGTCTCTGAGGTCATCATATGGCACTGTACCTCTCTCTCTGTTCCTCTCTTGTTGTGATCAGATGGTCTCTGAGGTCATCATATGGCACTGTACCTCTCTCTCTGCCCCTCTCTTGTTGTGATCAGATGGTCTCTGAGGTCATCATATGGCACTGTACCTCTCTCTCTGCCCCTCTCTTGTTGTGATCAGATGGTCTCTGAGGTCATCATATGGCACTGTACCTCTCTCTCTGCTCCTCTCTTGTTGTGATCAGATGGTCTCTGAGGTCATCATATGGCACTGTACCTCTCTCTCTGCCCCTCTCTTGTTGTGCTCAGATAGTCTCTGAGGTCATCATATGGCACTGTACCTCTCTCTCTGCCCCTCTCTTGTTGTGATCAGATGGTCTCTGAGGTCATCATATGGCACTGTACCTCTCTCTCTGCTCCTCTCTTGTTGTGATCAGATGGTCTCTGAGGTCATCATATGGCACTGTACCTCTCTCTCTGCTCCTCTCTTGTTGTGATCAGATGGTCTCTGAGGTCATCATATGGCACTGTACCTCTCTCTCTGCCCCTCTCTTGTTGTGCTCAGATGGTCTCTGAGGTCATCATATGGCACTGTACCTCTCTCTCTGCCCCTCTCTTGTTGTGATCAGATGGTCTCTGAGGTCATCATATGGCACTGTACCTCTCTCTCTGCTCCTCTCTTGTTGTGATCAGATGGTCTCTGAGGTCATCATATGGCACTGTACCTCTCTCTCTGCTCCTCTCTTGTTGTGATCAGATGGTCTCTGAGGTCATCATATGGCACTGTACCTCTCTCTCTGCCCCTCTCTTGTTGTGCTCAGATGGTCTCTGAGGTCATCATATGGCACTGTACCTCTCTCTCTGCTCCTCTCTTGTTGTGCTCAGATGGTCTCTGAGGTCATCATATGGCACTGTACCTCTCTCTCTGCTCCTCTCTTGTTGTGCTCAGATGGTCTCTGAGGTCATCATATGGCACTGTACCTCTCTCTCTGCTCCTCTCTTGTTGTGCTCAGATGGTCTCTGAGGTCATCATATGGCACTGTACCTCTCTCTCTGCCCCTCTCTTGTTGTGCTCAGATGGTCTCTGAGGTCATCATATGGCACTGTACCTCTCTCTCTGCCCTCTCTTGTTGTGCTCAGATGGTCTCTGAGGTCATCATATGGCACTGTACCTCTCTCTCTGCCCCTCTCTTGTTGTGATCAGATGGTCTCTGAGGTCATCATATGGCACTGTACCTCTCTCTCTGCTCCTCTCTTGTTGTGCTCAGACGGTCTCTGAGGTCATCATATGGCACTGTACCTCTCTCTCTGCTCCTCTCTTGTTGTGATCAGATGGTCTCTGAGGTCATCATATGGCACTGTACCTCTCTCTCTGCCCCTCTCTTGTTGTGCTCAGATGGTCTCTGAGGTCATCATATGGCACTGTACCTCTCTCTCTGCTCCTCTCTTGTTGTGATCAGATGGTCTCTGAGGTCATCATATGGCACTGTACCTCTCTCTCTGCCCCTGTCTTGTTGTGCTCAGATGGTCTCTGAGGTCATCATATGGCACTGTACCTCTCTCTCTGCCCCTCTCTTGTTGTGCTCAGATGGTCTCTGAGGTCATCATATGGCACTGTACCTCTCTCTCTGCCCCTCTCTTGTTGTGATCAGATGGTCTCTGAGGTCATCATATGGCACTGTACCTCTCTCTCTGCCCCTCTCTTGTTGTGA
>NC_092092.1:1710953-1763453 GCF_045679555.1 Salvelinus alpinus
TCTGAGGTCATCATTTGTCTGACTCAATTTGTCCATTCTGCTGTCCAATTTAGCAATAGATGTTCTGCTCTCCTCCCTGAACTGTTTCATCTCTTCTTTAAGTTTCTGGACAGTGTCATCCTCTTGAAGCTTGTTCTCTCTGAGTTATATGATTAGTTAGAGTGCAGTTCAACTGCAGTTATTCTGCTGCAGTTCACAGCATTCTTATCGGCAGACTCAATAGCCTTGGTTTCTCAAATGATTGCCTCGCCTAGTTCAGCAACTACTTCTCTGATAGAGTTAAGTGTGTCAAATCGGAGGGCCTGTTGTCCGGACCTCTGGCAGTCTCTATGGGGTGCCACAGGGTTCAAATCTCGGGCCGACTCTTTTCTCCGTATATATCAATGATGTCGCTCTTGCTGCTGGTGATTCTCTGATCCACCTCTACGCAGACGACACCATTCTGTATACCTCTGGCCCTTCTTTGGACACTGTTATTAACTAACCTCCAGACGAGCTTCAATGCCATACAACTCTCCTTCTGTGGCCTCCAATTGCTTTTAAACTCTTGTAAAACTAAGTACATGCTTTTCAACCGATCGCTGCCCGCACCCACCCGCCTGACTAACATCACTACTCTGGACGGTTCTGACTTAGAATATGTGGACAACTACAAATACCTAGGTGTCTGGTAAGACTGTAAACTCTCCTTCCAGACTCACATTAAGCATCTCCAATCCAAAATTAATTCTAGAATCGGCTTCCTATTTCGCAACAAAGCCTCCTTCACTCCATCCTACCGATCCTTGACCTCGGCGATCCTTGACTTCGGCGATGTCATTTACAAAATAACCTCCAACACTACTCAGCAAACTGGATGTAGTCTATCACAGTGCCATCCGTTTTGTCACCAAAGCCCCATATACTACCCACCACTGCGACCTGTATGCTCTCGTTGGCTGGCCCTCACTACATATTCGTCGCCAAACCCACTGGCTCCAGGTCATCTATAAGTCTTTGCTAGGTAAACCCCCGCCTTATCTCAGCTCACTGGTCACCATAGCAACACCCACCCGTAGCATGCGCTCCAGCAGGTATATTTCACTGGTCATCCCCAAAGCCAACTCCTCCTTTGGCCGCCTTTCCTTCCAGTTCTCTGCTGCAAATGACTGGAACGAATTGCAAAAATCACTGAAGCTGGAGACTTATATCTCCCTCTCTAACTTTAAGCACCAGCTGTCAGAGCAGCTTACCGATCACTGTACCTGTACACAACCAATCTGTAAATAGCACACCCAACTACCTCATCCCCATATTGTTACTTATCCTCTTGCTCTTTTGCACCCCAGTATCTCTACTTGCACATCATCATCTGCACATCCATTACTCCAGTGTTAATTTGCTAAATTGTAATTATTTCGCCTCTATGGCCTATTTATTGCCGTACCTCCCTACTCTTCTACATTTGCACACACTGTATATAGATTTTTCTATTGTGTTATTGACTGTACGTTTGTTTATTCCATGTGTAACTCTGTGTTGTTTGTGCCGCACTGCTTTGCTTTATCTTGACCAGGTCACAGTTGTAAATGAGAACTTGTTCTCAACTGGCCTTCCTGGTTAAATAAAGGTGAAATATTTGACATTTTTAATTACTGCATCCAAAATACCACAGTTGACTGCAGTTACTGCACTTTTACTGCAGTTTAAAAACTGCAATATTTTTTTGTATGGGTCTCTTTTTTGAGAAAGAGAAATGGTTGCAAATCACCCTTTTCCAAATGTTCCCTTGTTTGGTATTACATATTAAATTTGCTCTTGTTTTGCAACTGGTAAGATCTGCAAACAGGCGTTAATGGTTCTGTCATCAAACCGTTTAAACTTTTCTTAGCTTTCTCTGTCTGGATGTCTGGTGGGTAAACAATTTCCATAGCAACACTGGTGGTGTTGGCCACAACGTTGTAATTGAAGCCTACCTTTTCCAAAACAGTGTTGTTTCTTTGTATTATTGTCTCTAGTGTCTTTAGAGAACTGTATTACTTTGATGTCTTTTGTTTTCTGTCCTTCTTTTGTCTTTTCTATTGTGCTGTTAACTAGCTAAAACATGTTGTTAGCTAGTTAGCTTCTTTTAGGAGAGTCCCTAGCAACTGCTTAGCAACTGGTAAACAATCCAGCTAAGCTAACTACACAGTGTTTCCTGGGGAAGTTACCGGGGAAATGATTACGGGTGGCACTTCCGGGCGGAAGTAGCGAAGTACTGAGTTGACCGGTGGTATTTTTTGGTTTAAGAAGCTAGCCAACTGGCATAAGCAACAATAAGATATTAATTCGCTAGATTGAAGTGTTGAAGTGTTACGGAGTTCGGGGTTGTACATACAACCAGACAAAACTTAATGATTGGCTTATATTGGAGTGCTTCGATCATATACCTAAAACTAAAACAGAATGTTCCTGTCAGAGATGTTAGTTTCCATCGCCTCCCAAATGACGACGAAGCGAAAAGAAATTGGCTCAAAAACGTAAACTTAAAAAAAAAAAGTGTATGTTTGCTCGTTTCACGTTGTTGATAAGACGCCAACGCAGGATAACCCACAATCAGGGTCTGATAGCTTCTAGTCAGGGTCTGATAGCTTCTAGTCAGGGTCTGATAGCTTCTAGTCAGGGTCTGATAGCTTCTAGTCAGGGTCTGATAGCTTCTAGTCAGGGTCTGATAGCTTCTAGTCAGGGTCTGATAGCTTCTAGTCAGGGTCTGATAGCTTCTAGTCAGGGTCTGATAGCTCCTAGTCAGGGTCTGATAGCTCCTAGTCAGGGTCTGATAGCTTCTAGTCAGATTTATGTTAAACGCTTTATAATTGTAAACACTGAGTCAGTTGGTAGGCTACCTGACATTAGAAATATGATACATATTGTGCAAACTTAATCCATGATTATTCTTAGGTAATTCTTCTATTAATATAATTATAAAGGATCTGCCATGGTGGCAGGTGACCTGAAATGTTTACCTGCCACAGCCAACATTTACCCTGTATTTGGCAGGGGTTCATTTCATTCCCTGTTCTAGCTAATAGATACAGAATATTTATTTAGAAAATATTAAACCTAGTCTATGTATCCCACTGGGTTTAGAGTGCTTATTTGCAGTAGAGAATAGTCTGATAAACACTATAAGTAAGGCACTGGGAGTTTTTTAAAGTATCCCTAATTTGTGTATTAGCTTTTCCAGATCCTTACCAAATAACCTCATAAACGAATCATCTATACTCATATTTAACTAATCATATATATTCATATTCAACTAATCATATATATTCATATTCAACTAATCATATATATTCATATTCAACTAATCATATATATTCATATTCAATTAATCATATATATTCATATTTAACTAATCATATATATTCATATTTAACTAATCATATATATTCATATTTAACTAATCATCTATATTCATATTTAACTAATCATCTATATTCATATTTAACTAATCATCTATATTCATATTTAACTAATCATCTATATTCATATTTAACTAATCATCTATATTCATATTCAACTACTCATCACCTGCAGATGAGCCTGGTGTGGTGAAGGTTTCTGAGGAGCCAGGTCCTATTTCAAAGACCTTCCATGATGCCCAAACACAGTGGTCAGACCCAGCAATGGAGGACCCCACCTACTCTATAGGACCTATTATCACATGTGGCATGACGACCTCGCCAGCCCCCTGAGAGGTCACCGTCTGTTGCCGATGTTACATTGAAAGATGATGCAGACAGTCTGCTGTACACAGGGATTCCACGACTAGAATTCAACACTCTTGTTGTGTCTCGCTTACAAGGTTTTTCCCCCCACATGATCAACGGTGTCGGGTTGTTGACCGAATTCTGTTGACACTAAATGAAACTTAGACCGAACTTTGTTATAGCTGATTTAGCAAGACGCTTCTCAAAAGGTCACCCGGGTCAGGTCGGTAAAACATTGAAATCCTGGATAGATGTCCTATCTCATTCCACGGCTGCCTTGTGAGACGATACTATGCCACAGGTTTTTCGGGAAAAATGTAAAACACAACTTGTGTTAATGACTGCACAGAACGTGTTTTGCACAAGGCAAAAAAAAAATCTGTCCTAAAGAACTGACTCTTACAGTCACTGCTATTCCAGTAGTACTGAAAAATGTCTAGTTGCATCTGCTCCGTCGGGAATGGTTATTGGTCATTTTCAGAGGCTAATACATTTACATTTACATTTAAGTCATTTAGCAGACGCTCTTATCCAGAGCGACTTACAAATTGGAAAGTTCATACATATTCATCCTGGTCCCCCCGTGGGGAATGAACCCACAACCCTGGCGTTGCAAGCGCCATGCTCTACCAACTGAGCCACACGGGACCACCACTAATGGTGGGAAATGTAGCGATAGGGTCATACCACAGAACTGAAGGTTTCTCGAACCATTTGCCCTGCTGTATATGGGGTGACCATGACTTGCTAGAGGAACGGAATGTACCCTTCGTCTTAGCAGCATTTACACGCGAGCAATGCCAGTTGACAAACGAGCAGGTCACTGGCACACGACACACTTGCTAGTGACCGTATCCATGTGGAACGAGCAACAAGGCGTCTTTAAGGTGTACGAGATTCTCTCACAAACTGTGCTCTATTAGTTTGGTTCCCTAATATTGACAACATACTTAACATTTGTGCAGCTCTTGTAAATCTGAGAGGGGAGATTATTTCTAACAAGTAGACACGATGTCTATCGACATGCTAGACACGATGTCTATCGACATACTAGACACGATGTCTATCGACATGCTAGACACGATGTCTATCGACATGCTAGACACGATGTCTATCGACATGCTAGACACGATGTCTATCGACATGCTAGACACGATGTCTATCGACATGCTAGACACGATGTCTATCGACATGCTAGACACGATGTCTATCGACATGCTAGACACGATGTCTATCGACATGCTAGACACGATGTCTATCGACATGCTAGACACGATGTCTATCGACATACTAGACACGATGTCTATCGACATGCACTGATCGTTTATTCCAGAAATGTACATCACTTTGTTGTCAGCATTTGTAACATTATTTTTTATTCCAACTGTTAGCTGTAATTGTTTTATGTCGTTATTTTAAGTCATTGTTTTAAGTCATTGTTTTATGTCGTTATTTTAAGTCATTGTTTTAAGTCATTGTTTTATGTCGTTATTTTAAGTCATTGTTTTAAGTCATTGTTTTGTGTAATTGTTTTAAGTCATTGTTTTAAGTCATTGTTTTATGTAATTGTTTTAAGTCATTGTTTTATCTCATTGTTTTATGTCATTGTTTTATCTCATTGTTTTATGTCATTGTTTTATGTCATTGTTTTATGTCATTGTTTTATGTCATTGTTTTAAGTCATTGTTTTATGTCATTGTTTTATGTCATTGTTTTAAGTCATTGTTTTAAGTCATTGTTTTGTGTAATTGTTTTAAGTCATTGTTTTAAGTCATTGTTTTAAGTCATTGTTTTGTGTAATTGTTTTAAGTCATTGTTTTAAGTCATTGTTTTATGTCATTGTTTTATGTAATTGTTTTAAGTCATTGTTTTAAGTCATTGTTTTATGTCATTGTTTTAAGTCATTGTTTTAAGTCATTGTTTTGTGTAATTGTTTTAAGTCATTGTTTTAAGTCATTGTTTTATGTCATTGTTTTATGTCATTGTTTTAAGCCATTGTTTTAAGTCATTGTTTTAAGTCATTGTTTTAAGTCATTGTTTTATGTTATTGTTTTATGTCATTGTTTTATGTCATTGTTTTAAGTCATTGTTTTGTGTAATTGTTTTAAGTCATTGTTTTAAGTCATTGTTTTATGTCATTGTTTTATGTAATTGTTTTAAGTCATTGTTTTAAGTCATTGTTTTAAGTCATTGTTTTATGTCATTGTTTTAAGTCATTGTTTTATCTCATTGTTTTATGTCATTGTTTTATCTCATTGTTTTATGTCATTGTTTTATGTCATTGTTTTATGTCATTGTTTTATGTCATTGTTTTAAGTCATTGTTTAATGTCATTGTTTTATGTCATTGTTTTATGTCATTGTTTTATGTCATTGTTTTGTGTAATTGTTTTAAGTCATTGTTTTAAGTCATTGTTTTGTGTAATTGTTTTAAGTCATTGTTTTAAGTCATTGTTTTGTGTAATTGTTTTAAGTCATTGTTTTAAGTCATTGTTTTGTGTAATTGTTTTAAGTCATTGTTTTAAGTCATTGTTTTAAGTCATTGTTTTATGTCATTGTTTTATGTCATTGTTTTAAGTCATTGTTTTAAGTCATTGTTTTGTGTAATTGTTTTAAGTCATTGTTTTATGTCATTGTTTTAAGTCATTGTTTTATGTCATTGTTTTAAGTCATTGTTTTGTCATTTGTTTTGTCAGCTCACCCAACTGCCTATTTTAACTGCTTCTGTGCTATGAAAAAATAAACTGGTGAGAGATCATTACACTGTGTTTGTGTAGGTATATCTCTTAATAAATTCTCTAATGTATTAGTATCTTATGTATTATTTAATATATATATTTATTAAAACAGTACTTCATGATGTAAGTGTACGCTCAAACTAATTGAATTGTGTTTGTCCACCATATTCCATCTAATGCCCCCCCCCCCCCATTTACTTAAAGAGCTCCAGGTACTTTGGGCAGAGATGTATCTTCCTTTCAGCCAAATCATCAGCCAACCGAGGTAGCATGTGTAAAAACAGTAGAACTTCTGCATCTGTGTCGTCTTTATCAAATGGAATGTCTACTTCCATGTGCTCACTTGGTGTCCAGACGACCAGCTTGCTTGCAGTTCTGTAGGCTCGGGCACATCATGGTCACTTGGTGTCCAGACAACCAGCTTGCAGCTCTGTAGGCTCGGGCACATCATGGTCACTTGGTGTCCAGACAACCAGCTTGCAGCTCTGTAGGCTCGGGCACATCATGGTCACTTGGTGTCCAGACCACCAGCTTGCTTGCAGCTCTGTAGGCTCGGGCACATCATGGTCACTTGGTGTCCAGACGACCAGCTTGCAGCTCTGTAGGCTCGGGCACATCATGGTCACCTGGTGTCCAGACGACCAGCTTGCAGCTCTGTAGGCTCGGGCACATCATGGTCACCTGGTGTCCAGACGACCAGCTTGCAGCTCTGTAGGCTCGGGCACATCATGGTCACTTGGTGTCCAGGCGACCAGCTTGCAGCTCTGTAGGCTCGGGCACATCATGGTCACCTGGTGTCCAGGCGACCAGCTTGCAGCTCTGTAGGCTCGGGCACATCATGGTCACCTGGTGTCCAGGCGACCAGCTTGCAGCTCTGTAGGCTCGGGCACATCATGGTCACTTGGTGTCCAGACGACCAGCTTGCAGCTCTGTAGGCTCGGGCACATCATGGTCACTTGGTGTCCAGACGACCAGCTTGCAGCTCTGTAGGCTCGGGCACATCATGGTCACTTGGTGTCCAGACCACCAGCTTGCAGCTCTGTAGGCTCGGGCACATCATGGTCACTTGGTGTCCAGACCACCAGCTTGCTTGCAGCTCTGTAGGCTCGGGCACATCATGGTCACTTGGTGTCCAGACGACCAGCTTGCAGCTCTGTAGGCTCGGGCACATCATGGTCACTTGGTGTCCAGGCGACCAGCTTGCTTGCAGCTCTGTAGGCTCGGGCACATCATGGTCACTTGGTGTCCAGGCGACCAGCTTGCTTGCAGCTCTGTAGGCTCGGGCACATCATGGTCACTTGTGTCTGAAAGAAGGAAAAAGAAAGCACATTGCCACAAAAATGTTGATTAGTTTGAGTTTACAATACAGTGTTCAATACTTGTAATAATACAGCTAATAATCTATTTTCTTTAAAACATTTTTACCCACCTGACTGTAGTATCCATCTTTTCCTTTGGGGTGAATTAGATACTGTCCAGCATCCAAGCTTTTGATGTCACCATTTGGGGCGACTGTCAGAGATGTGCAACTCTTGAAGGATCCCATCTGGGCTGGCTCCCAACCAAGGATCCCATCTGGGCTGGCTCCCTACCAAGGATCCCATCTGGGCTGGCTCCCTACCAAGGATCCCATCTAGGCTGGCTCCCAACCAAGGATCCCATCTGGGCTGGCTCCCAACCAAGGATCCCATCTGGGCTGGCTCCCAACCAAGGATCCCATCTAGGCTGGCTCCCAACCAAGGATCCCATCTGGGCTGGCTCCCAACCAAGGATCCCATCTGGGCTGGCTCCCTACCAAGGATCCCATCTAGGCTGGCTCCCAACCAAGGATCCCATCTGGGCTGGCTCCCAACCAAGGATCCCATCTAGGCTGGCTCCCTACCAAGGATCCCATCTGGGCTGGCTCCCAACCAAGGATCCCATCTAGGCTGGCTCCCTACCAAGGATCCCATCTGGGCTGGCTCCCAACCAAGGATCCCATCTAGGCTGGCTCCCAACCAAGGATCCCATCTGGGCTGGCTCCCTACCAAGGATCCCATCTAGGCTGGCTCCCTACCAAGGATCCCATCTGGGCTGGCTCCCAACCAAGGATCCCATCTGGGCTGGCTCCCGACCAAGGATCCCATCTAGGCTGGCTCCCTACCAAGGATCCCATCTAGGCTGGCTCCCTACCAAGGATCCCATCTGGGCTGGCTCCCAACCAAGGATCCCATCTGGGCTGGCTCCCTACCAAGGATCCCATCTAGGCTGGCTCCCTACCAAGGATCCCATCTGGGCTGGCTCCCTACCAAGGATCCCATCTGGGATGGCTCCCTATCCAAGGATCCCATCTGGGCTGGCTCCTTACCAAGGATCCCATCTAGGCTGGTTCCCAACCAAGGATCCCATCTAGGCTGGCTCCCAACCAAGGATCCCATCTAGGCTGGCTCCCAACCAAGGATCCCATCTAGGCTGGCTCCCTACCAAGGATTCCATCTAGGCTGGCTCCCTACCAAGGATCCCATCTAGGCTGGCTCCCTACCAAGGATCCCATCTGGGCTGGCTCCCTACCAAGGATCCCATCTGGGCTGACTCCCAACCAAGGATCCCATCTGGGCTGGCTCCCTACCAAGGATCCCATCTAGGCTGGCTCCCTACCAAGGATCCCATCTAGGCTGGCTCCCTACCAAGGATCCCATCTGGGCTGGCTCCCTACCAAGGATCCCATCTAGGCTGGCTCCCTACCAAGGATCCCATCTTGGCTGGCTCCCTACCAAGGATCCCATCTAGGCTGGCTCCCAACCAAGGATCCCATCTGGGCTGGCTCCCAACCAAGGATCCCATCTGGGCTGGCTCCCAACCAAGGATCCCATCTAGGCTGGCTCCCAACCAAGGATCCCATCTGGGCTGGCTCCCTACCAAGGATCCCATCTGGGCTGGCTCCCTACCAAGGATCCCATCTGGGCTGGCTCCCAACCAAGGATCCCATCTGGGCTGGCTCCCAACCAAGGATCCCATCTAGGCTGGCTCCCAACCAAGGATCCCATCTGGGCTGGCTCCCAACCAAGGATCCCATCTAGGCTGGCTCCCAACCAAGGATCCCATCTGGGCTGGCTCCCTACCAAGGATCCCATCTAGGCTGGCTCCCAACCAAGGATCCCATCTGGGCTGGCTCCCAACCAAGGATCCCATCTAGGCTGGCTCCCTACCAAGGATCCCATCTGGGCTGGCTCCCAACCAAGGATCCCATCTAGGCTGGCTCCCTACCAAGGATCCCATCTGGGCTGGCTCCCAACCAAGGATCCCATCTAGGCTGGCTCCCAACCAAGGATCCCATCTGGGCTGGCTCCCTACCAAGGATCCCATCTAGGCTGGCTCCCTACCAAGGATCCCATCTGGGCTGGCTTTCAACCAAGGATCCCATCTGGGCTGGCTCCCTACCAAGGATCCCATCTAGGCTGGCTCCCTACCAAGGATCCCATCTAGGCTGGCTCCCTACCAAGGATCCCATCTGGGCTGGCTCCCAACCAAGGATCCCATCTGGGCTGGCTCCCTACCAAGGATCCCATCTAGGCTGGCTCCCTACCAAGGATCCCATCTGGGCTGGCTCCCTACCAAGGATCCCATCTGGGATGGCTCCCTATCCAAGGATCCCATCTGGGCTGGCTCCTTACCAAGGATCCCATCTAGGCTGGCTCCCAACCAAGGATCCCATCTAGGCTGGCTCCCAACCAAGGATCCCATCTAGGCTGGCTCCCAACCAAGGATCCCATCTAGGCTGGCTCCCTACCAAGGATTCCATCTAGGCTGGCTCCCTACCAAGGATCCCATCTAGGCTGGCTCCCTACCAAGGATCCCATCTGGGCTGGCTCCCTACCAAGGATCCCATCTGGGCTGACTCCCAACCAAGGATCCCATCTGGGCTGGCTCCCTACCAAGGATCCCATCTAGGCTGGCTCCCTACCAAGGATCCCATCTAGGCTGGCTCCCTACCAAGGATCCCATCTGGGCTGGCTCCCTACCAAGGATCCCATCTAGGCTGGCTCCCTACCAAGGATCCCATCTGGGCTGGCTCCCTACCAAGGATCCCATCTAGGCTGGCTCCCAACCAAGGATCCCATCTGGGCTGGCTCCCAACCAAGGATCCCATCTGGGCTGGCTCCCAACCAAGGATCCCATCTAGGCTGGCTCCCAACCAAGGATCCCATCTGGGCTGGCTCCCTACCAAGGATCCCATCTGGGCTGGCTCCCTACCAAGGATCCCATCTGGGCTGGCTCCCAACCAAGGATCCCATCTGGGCTGGCTCCCAACCAAGGATCCCATCTAGGCTGGCTCCCAACCAAGGATCCCATCTGGGCTGGCTCCCAACCAAGGATCCCATCTGGGCTGGCTCCCAACCAAGGATCCCATCTAGGCTGGCTACCAACCAAGGATCCCATCTGGGCTGGCTCCCAACCAAGGATCCCATCTGGGCTGGCTCCCAACCAAGGATCCCATCTGGGCTGGCTCCCTACCAAGGATCCCATCTAGGCTGGCTCCCAACCAAGGATCCCATCTGGGCTGGCTCCCAACCAAGGATCCCATCTAGGCTGGCTCCCTACCAAGGATCCCATCTGGGCTGGCTCCCAACCAAGGATCCCATCTAGGCTGGCTCCCTACCAAGGATCCCATCTGGGCTGGCTCCCAACCAAGGATCCCATCTAGGCTGGCTCCCAACCAAGGATCCCATCTGGGCTGGCTCCCTACCAAGGATCCCATCTAGGCTGGCTCCCTACCAAGGATCCCATCTGGGCTGGCTCCCAACCAAGGATCCCATCTGGGCTGGCTCCCAACCAAGGATCCCATCTAGGCTGGCTCCCTACCAAGGATCCCATCTGGGCTGGCTCCCAACCAAGGATCCCATCTAGGCTGGCTCCCTACCAAGGATCCCATCTGGGCTGGCTCCCTACCAAGGATCCCATCTGGGCTGGCTCCCAACCAAGGATCCCATCTGGGCTGGCTCCCAACCAAGGATCCCATCTAGGCTGGCTCCCAACCAAGGATCCCATCTGGGCTGGCTCCCAACCAAGGATCCCATCTGGGCTGGCTCCCAACCAAGGATCCCATCTAGGCTGGCTCCCAACCAAGGATCCCATCTGGGCTGGCTCCCAACCAAGGATTCCATCTAGGCTGGCTCCCTACCAAGGATCCCATCTAGGCTGGCTCCCTACCAAGGATCCCATCTGGGCTGGCTCCCTACCAAGGATCCCATCTGGGCTGACTCCCAACCAAGGATCCCATCTGGGCTGGCTCCCTACCAAGGATCCCATCTAGGCTGGCTCCCTACCAAGGATCCCATCTAGGCTGGCTCCCTACCAAGGATCCCATCTGGGCTGGCTCCCTACCAAGGATCCCATCTAGGCTGGCTCCCTACCAAGGATCCCATCTTGGCTGGCTCCCTACCAAGGATCCCATCTAGGCTGGCTCCCAACCAAGGATCCCATCTGGGCTGGCTCCCAACCAAGGATCCCATCTGGGCTGGCTCCCAACCAAGGATCCCATCTAGGCTGGCTCCCAACCAAGGATCCCATCTGGGCTGGCTCCCTACCAAGGATCCCATCTGGGCTGGCTCCCTACCAAGGATCCCATCTGGGCTGGCTCCCAACCAAGGATCCCATCTGGGCTGGCTCCCAACCAAGGATCCCATCTAGGCTGGCTCCCAACCAAGGATCCCATCTGGGCTGGCTCCCAACCAAGGATCCCATCTAGGCTGGCTCCCAACCAAGGATCCCATCTGGGCTGGCTCCCTACCAAGGATCCCATCTAGGCTGGCTCCCAACCAAGGATCCCATCTGGGCTGGCTCCCAACCAAGGATCCCATCTAGGCTGGCTCCCTACCAAGGATCCCATCTGGGCTGGCTCCCAACCAAGGATCCCATCTAGGCTGGCTCCCTACCAAGGATCCCATCTGGGCTGGCTCCCAACCAAGGATCCCATCTAGGCTGGCTCCCAACCAAGGATCCCATCTGGGCTGGCTCCCTACCAAGGATCCCATCTAGGCTGGCTCCCTACCAAGGATCCCATCTGGGCTGGCTCCCAACCAAGGATCCCATCTGGGCTGGCTCCCTACCAAGGATCCCATCTAGGCTGGCTCCCTACCAAGGATCCCATCTAGGCTGGCTCCCTACCAAGGATCCCATCTGGGCTGGCTCCCAACCAAGGATCCCATCTGGGCTGGCTCCCTACCAAGGATCCCATCTAGGCTGGCTCCCTACCAAGGATCCCATCTGGGCTGGCTCCCTACCAAGGATCCCATCTGGGATGGCTCCCTATCCAAGGATCCCATCTGGGCTGGCTCCTTACCAAGGATCCCATCTAGGCTGGCTCCCAACCAAGGATCCCATCTAGGCTGGCTCCCAACCAAGGATCCCATCTAGGCTGGCTCCCAACCAAGGATCCCATCTAGGCTGGCTCCCTACCAAGGATTCCATCTAGGCTGGCTCCCTACCAAGGATCCCATCTAGGCTGGCTCCCTACCAAGGATCCCATCTGGGCTGGCTCCCTACCAAGGATCCCATCTGGGCTGACTCCCAACCAAGGATCCCATCTGGGCTGGCTCCCTACCAAGGATCCCATCTAGGCTGGCTCCCTACCAAGGATCCCATCTAGGCTGGCTCCCTACCAAGGATCCCATCTGGGCTGGCTCCCTACCAAGGATCCCATCTAGGCTGGCTCCCTACCAAGGATCCCATCTGGGCTGGCTCCCTACCAAGGATCCCATCTAGGCTGGCTCCCAACCAAGGATCCCATCTGGGCTGGCTCCCAACCAAGGATCCCATCTGGGCTGGCTCCCAACCAAGGATCCCATCTAGGCTGGCTCCCAACCAAGGATCCCATCTGGGCTGGCTCCCTACCAAGGATCCCATCTGGGCTGGCTCCCTACCAAGGATCCCATCTGGGCTGGCTCCCAACCAAGGATCCCATCTGGGCTGGCTCCCAACCAAGGATCCCATCTGGGCTGGCTCCCAACCAAGGATCCCATCTAGGCTGGCTCCCTACCAAGGATCCCATCTGGGCTGGCTCCCAACCAAGGATCCCATCTGGGCTGGCTCCCAACCAAGGATCCCATCTGGGCTGGCTCCCAACCAAGGATCCCATCTGGGCTGGCTCCCAACCAAGGATCCCATCTAGGCTGGCTCCCTACCAAGGATCCCATCTGGGCTGGCTCCCAACCAAGGATCCCATCTGGGCTGGCTCCCAACCAAGGATCCCATCTAGGCTGGCTCCCAACCAAGGATCCCATCTGGGCTGGCTCCCAACCAAGGATCCCATCTGGGCTGGCTCCCAACCAAGGATCCCATCTGGGCTGGCTCCCTACCAAGGATCCCATCTAGGCTGGCTCCCAACCAAGGATCCCATCTGGGCTGGCTCCCAACCAAGGATCCCATCTAGGCTGGCTCCCTACCAAGGATCCCATCTGGGCTGGCTCCCAACCAAGGATCCCATCTAGGCTGGCTCCCTACCAAGGATCCCATCTGGGCTGGCTCCCAACCAAGGATCCCATCTAGGCTGGCTCCCAACCAAGGATCCCATCTGGGCTGGCTCCCTACCAAGGATCCCATCTAGGCTGGCTCCCTACCAAGGATCCCATCTGGGCTGGCTCCCAACCAAGGATCCCATCTGGGCTGGCTCCCAACCAAGGATCCCATCTAGGCTGGCTCCCTACCAAGGATCCCATCTGGGCTGGCTCCCAACCAAGGATCCCATCTAGGCTGGCTCCCTACCAAGGATCCCATCTGGGCTGGCTCCCTACCAAGGATCCCATCTGGGCTGGCTCCCAACCAAGGATCCCATCTGGGCTGGCTCCCAACCAAGGATCCCATCTAGGCTGGCTCCCAACCAAGGATCCCATCTGGGCTGGCTCCCAACCAAGGATCCCATCTGGGCTGGCTCCCAACCAAGGATCCCATCTAGGCTGGCTCCCAACCAAGGATCCCATCTGGGCTGGCTCCCAACCAAGGATCCCATCTGGGCTGGCTCCCTACCAAGGATCCCATCTGGGCTGGCTCCCAACCAAGGATCCCATCTGGGCTGGCTCCCAACCAAGGATCCCATCTAGGCTGGCTCCCTACCAAGGATCCCATCTGGGCTGGCTCCCAACCAAGGATCCCATCTAGGCTGGCTCCCTACCAAGGATCCCATCTGGGCTGGCTCCCAACCAAGGATCCCATCTAGGCTGGCTCCCAACCAAGGATCCCATCTGGGCTGGCTCCCTACCAAGGATCCCATCTAGGCTGGCTCCCTACCAAGGATCCCATCTGGGCTGGCTCCCAACCAAGGATCCCATCTGGGCTGGCTCTCTACCAAGGATCCCATCTAGGCTGGCTCCCTACCAAGGATCCCATCTAGGCTGGCTCCCTACCAAGGATCCCATCTGGGCTGGCTCCCAACCAAGGATCCCATCTGGGCTGGCTCCCTACCAAGGATCCCATCTAGGCTGGCTCCCTACCAAGGATCCCATCTGGGCTGGCTCCCTACCAAGGATCCCATCTGGGATGGCTCCCTATCCAAGGATCCCATCTGGGCTGGCTCCTTACCAAGGATCCCATCTAGGCTGGCTCCCAACCAAGGATCCCATCTAGGCTGGCTCCCAACCAAGGATCCCATCTGGGCTGACTCCCAACCAAGGATCCCATCTGGGCTGGCTCCCTACCAAGGATCCCATCTAGGCTGGCTCCCTACCAAGGATCCCATCTAGGCTGGCTCCCTACCAAGGATCCCATCTGGGCTGGCTCCCTACCAAGGATCCCATCTAGGCTGGCTCCCTACCAAGGATCCCATCTGGGCTGGCTCCCTACCAAGGATCCCATCTAGGCTGGCTCCCAACCAAGGATCCCATCTGGGCTGGCTCCCAACCAAGGATCCCATCTGGGCTGGCTCCCAACCAAGGATCCCATCTAGGCTGGCTCCCAACCAAGGATCCCATCTGGGCTGGCTCCCTACCAAGGGTCCCATCTGGGCTGGCTCCCTACCAAGGATCCCATCTGGGCTGGCTCCCAACCAAGGATCCCATCTGGGCTGGCTCCCAACCAAGGATCCCATCTAGGCTGGCTCCCAACCAAGGATCCCATCTGGGCTGGCTCCCAACCAAGGATCCCATCTGGGCTGGCTCCCAACCAAGGATCCCATCTAGGCTGGCTCCCAACCAAGGATCCCATCTGGGCTGGCTCCCAACCAAGGATCCCATCTGGGCTGGCTCCCTACCAAGGATCCCATCTAGGCTGGCTCCCAACCAAGGATCCCATCTGGGCTGGCTCCCAACCAAGGATCCCATCTAGGCTGGCTCCCTACCAAGGATCCCATCTGGGCTGGCTCCCAACCAAGGATCCCATCTAGGCTGGCTCCCTACCAAGGATCCCATCTGGGCTGGCTCCCAACCAAGGATCCCATCTAGGCTGGCTCCCAACCAAGGATCCCATCTGGGCTGGCTCCCTACCAAGGATCCCATCTAGGCTGGCTCCCTACCAAGGATCCCATCTGGGCTGGCTCCCAACCAAGGATCCCATCTGGGCTGGCTCCCAACCAAGGATCCCATCTAGGCTGGCTCCCTACCAAGGATCCCATCTAGGCTGGCTCCCTACCAAGGATCCCATCTGGGCTGGCTCCCAACCAAGGATCCCATCTGGGCTGGCTCCCTACCAAGGATCCCATCTAGGCTGGCTCCCTACCAAGGATCCCATCTGGGCTGGCTCCCTACCAAGGATCCCATCTGGGATGGCTCCCTATCCAAGGATCCCATCTGGGCTGGCTCCTTACCAAGGATCCCATCTAGGCTGGCTCCCAACCAAGGATCCCATCTAGGCTGGCTCCCAACCAAGGATCCCATCTAGGCTGGCTCCCAACCAAGGATCCCATCTAGGCTGGCTCCCTACCAAGGATTCCATCTAGGCTGGCTCCCTACCAAGGATCCCATCTAGGCTGGCTCCCTACCAAGGATCCCATCTGGGCTGGCTCCCTACCAAGGATCCCATCTGGGCTGACTCCCAACCAAGGATCCCATCTGGGCTGGCTCCCTACCAAGGATCCCATCTAGGCTGGCTCCCTACCAAGGATCCCATCTAGACTGGCTCCCTACCAAGGATCCCATCTGGGCTGGCTCCCTACCAAGGATCCCATCTAGGCTGGCTCCCTACCAAGGATCCCATCTGGGCTGGCTCCCTACCAAGGATCCCATCTAGGCTGGCTCCCAACCAAGGATCCCATCTGGGCTGGCTCCCTACCAAGGATCCCATCTGGGCTGGCTCCCTACCAAGGATCCCATCTGGGATGGCTCCCTATCCAAGGATCCCATCTGGGCTGGCTCCTTACCAAGGATCCCATCTAGGCTGGCTCCCAACCAAGGATCCCATCTAGGCTGGCTCCCAACCAAGGATCCCATCTAGGCTGGCTCCCAACCAAGGATCCCATCTAGGCTGGCTCCCTACCAAGGATTCCATCTAGGCTGGCTCCCTACCAAGGATCCCATCTAGGCTGGCTCCCTACCAAGGATCCCATCTGGGCTGGCTCCCTACCAAGGATCCCATCTGGGCTGACTCCCAACCAAGGATCCCATCTGGGCTGGCTCCCTACCAAGGATCCCATCTAGGCTGGCTCCCTACCAAGGATCCCATCTAGGCTGGCTCCCTACCAAGGATCCCATCTGGGCTGGCTCCCTACCAAGGATCCCATCTAGGCTGGCTCCCTACCAAGGATCCCATCTGGACTGGCTCCCTACCAAGGATCCCATCTAGGCTGGCTCCCAACCAAGGATCCCATCTGGGCTGGCTCCCTACCAAGGATCCCATCTAGGCTGGCTCCCAACCAAGGATCCCATCTAGGCTGGCTCTACGTTAAAACCACTTTTCAACCTTTCTCTGTCATTCAACAGTGTAGTGGACAGTTTTTCAACCCTTCTCTGTCGTTCAACAGTGTAGTGGACAGTTTTTCAACCCTTCTCTGTTATTCAACAGTGTAGAGGACACCTTTTCAACCCTTCTCTGTTATTCAACAGTGTAGAGGACACCTTTTCAACCCTTCTCTGTTATTCAACAGTGTATTGGACAGCGTTTCCATCCCCCCCCCCCCCTGCCGTCCGTCAGTATGTCGCCACACCTCCACTCCAGCTCTAAGAGGTGTCTTTTTTTCTATCTGTGTTTGAGAAAAACGATCAATACCAGACAAAGGCAAGGAGAGAAAGGAGAAACACAATTGCTTATTGACAGAACTCAACGTCTGGACCAATAGAAGTCTGAAAGACGACAGCTTAGGGCTTAGTGACTGGTGAGGAAAGAGAGATACAGAGAGAGAGAGACTGAGAGAAATCGGGCATTCTATGCCATCAAAAGGAACATAAATTTCAACATACCAATTAGGATCTGGCTAAAAATACTTGAATCAGTCATAGAGCCCATTGCCCTTTATGGTTGTGAGGTCTGGGGTCCGCTCACCAACCAAGATTTCACAAAATGGGACAAACACCAAATTGAGACTCTGCATGCAGAATTCTGCAAAAATATCCTCCGTGTACAACGTAGAACACCAAATAATGCATGCAGAGCAGAATTAGGCCGATACCCACTAATTATCAAAATCCAGAAAAGAGCCGTTAAATTCTACAACCACCTAAAAGGAAGCGATTCCCAAACCTTCCATAACAAAGCCATCACCTACAGAGAGATGAACCTGGAGAAGAGTCCCCTAAGCAAGCTGGTCCTAGGGCTCTGTTCACAAACACAAACACACCCCACAGAGCCCCAGGACAACAGCACAATTAGACCCAACCAAATCATGAGAAAACAAAAAGATAATTACTTGACACATTGGAAAGAATTAACAAAAAAACAGAGCAAACTAGAATGCTATTTGGCCCTAAACAGAGAGTACACAGTGGCAGAATACCTGACCACTGTGACTGACCCAAACTTAAGGAAAGCTTTGACTATGTACAGACTCAGTGAGCATAGCCTTGCTATTGAGAAAGGCCGCCGTAGGCAGACATGGCTCTCAAGAGAAGACAGGCTATGTGCTCACTGCCCACAAAATGAGGTGGAAACTGAGCTGCACTTCCTAACCTCCTGCCCAATGTATGACCATATTAGAGAGACATATTTCCCTCAGATTACACAGATCCACAAAGAATTTGAAAACAAATCCAATTTTGATAAACTCCCATATCTACTGGGTGAAATTCCACAGTGTGCCATCACAGCAGCAAGATTTGTGACCTGTTGCCACAAGAAAAGGGCAACCAGTGAAGAACAAACACCATTGTAAATACAACCCATATTTATGCTTATTTATTTTAACTTGTGTGCTTTAACCATTTGTACATTGTTACAACACTGTATATATATAATATGACATTTGTAATGTCTTTCTTGTTTTGAAACTTCTGTATGTGTAATGTTTACTCTTAATTTGTATTGTTTATTTCACTTTTGTGTATTATCTACCTCACTTGCTTTGGCAATGTTAACACATGTTTCCCATGCCAATAAAGCCCCTTGAATTGAATTGAATTGAATTGAAATCTGCAAAAAATATCCTCCGTGTACAGCGTAAAACACCAAAATAATGCAGAACAAAATTGGGCTGAATCACGCTAATTATCAAAATCCAGAAAAGAGCCGTTAAATTCTACAACCACATTAAAAGGAAGCGATTCCCAAACCTTCTATAACTAGGCAAGCTGGTCCTGGGGCTCTGATCACAAACACAAAACAGACCCCTCAGAGCCCCAGGACAGCAACACAATTATAACCCAACCGAAATATGAGAAAACAAAAAGATAATTACTTGACACATTGGAAGGAATTTACCAAAAAACATAGCAAACTAGAATGCTATTTGGCCCTAAACAGAGAGTACACAGTGGCAGAATACCTGACCACTGTGACTGACCCAAACTTAAGGAAAGCAGTGAGCATAGCCTTGCTATTGAGAAAGGCCGCTGTAGGAAGACCTGGCTCTCAAGGGAAGACAGGCTATGTGCACACTGCCCACAAAATGAGGTGGAAACTGAGCTGCACTTCCTAACCTCCTGCCAAATGTATGACCATATTAGAGAGACATATTTCCCTCCGATTACACAGATCCACAAAGAATTTGAAAACAAACTCAGTTTTGATAAACTCACATATCTACTGGGTGAAATACCACAGTGTGACATCACAGCAGCAAGATGTGTGACCTTTTGCCACAAGAAAAGGTCAACAAGTGAAGAACAAACACCATTGTAAACACAACCAATATTTATCTGTTTATTTATCTTCCCTTTTTTACTTTAACTATTTGCACATAATATGACATTTGAAATGCGTTTTTTTTAAGTTTTTTTTTCTCTTTTGTTTTATCTATTTCACTTGCTTTGGCAATGTAAACATAAAGTGCCTTTGGAAATTATTCAGACCCCTTGGATTTTTCCACGTTTTGTTATGTTACAGCCTTATTCTAAAATTGATTCAATTGGGTTTTTTTTATGACAAAGCAAAAACAGGTTTTTAGAAATGTTTGATAATTTATATATTTTTTTAAACTGAATTATCACATGTACATAAGTTTCCAGACCCTTTACTCAGTACTTTGTTGAAGCACCTTTGGCAGCAATTACAGCTGACAAGACACTTGAGAACAAACCGTTCGGACGCTTGTGGCGGAAGAATCAGAATTAGTTGGGTAACATAGATCATTTAGATGTCTTATCTGCATAATATGCTAATGTGATATACTTGTTATTAGAATGTATCCCTTTGGACTCTGGTGTTGGCAGTTGGACTTCCTCCCTGAGCTGGGGCTCAGTCACCTGGGGCTCTGTCACCTGGGGCTCTGTCACCTGGGGCTCTGTCACCTGGGGCTCTGTCACCTGGGGCTCTGTCACCTGGGGCTCTGTCACCTGGGGCTCTGTCACCTGGGGCTCTGTCGCCTGGGGCTCCTAGTCACCTGGGGCTCAGTCACCTGGGGCTCAGTCACCTGGGGCTCCTAGTCACCTGGGGCCCAGTCACCTGGGGCTCCTAGTCACCTGGGGCTCAGTCACCTGGGGCTGCTAGTCACCTGGGGCTCAGTCACCTGGGGCTCAGTCACCTGGGGCTCTGTCACCTGGGGCTCTGTCACCTGGGGCTCTGTCACCTGGGGCTCTGTCACCTGGGGCTCAGTCACCTGGGGCTCAGTCACCTGGGGCCCAGTCACCTGGGGCTCAGTCACCTGGGGCTCAGCCACCTGGGGCTCTGTCACCTGGGGCTCCTAGTCACCTGGGGCTCCTAGTCACCTGGGGCTCCTAGTCACCTGGGGCTCCTAGTCACCTGGGGCTCCTAGTCACTTGGGGCTCAGTCACTTGGGGCTCAGTCACTTGGGGCTCAGTCACCTGGGGCTCCTAGTCACCTGGGGCTCTGTCACCTGGGGCTCAGTCACCTGGGGCTCAGTCACCTGGCGCTCAGTCACCTTGCGCTCAGTCACCTGGGGCTCTGTCACCTGGGGCCCAGTCACCTGGGGCTCTGTCACCTGGGGCTCAGTCACCTGGGGCTCAGTCACCTAGGGCTCAGTCACCTGGGGCTCAGTCACCTGGGGCTCAGTCACCTGGGGCCCAGTCACCTGGGGCTCTGTCACCTGGGGCTCTGTCACCTGGGGCTCAGTCACCTGGGGGTCAGTCACCTGGGGCTCAGTCACCTGGGGCTCAGAGAGGGGAGAGGTCAGGCTTGTCTCACTCCCCTCAGTGAGCTTGTCCAGGAGTAGGGTCAAGAGGGGGTTTACTTGAGATGGGAGTATCTAGAGTTGACAATTGATATATGCCCATGAATGAGTTGGTGTTTTTGTACTATGAAGTATCAGGAACGAGATTAGAACCTCGTCTGAGGGACCAAACTGAACGATAATGTATAGCGAATGCTTTCTGACTATGGGATACTCCTCTCTCAAGTAAAAGTCTTCTTTGTGAACTGTTCCTAATATCTGTGGTTTGTCATGTCAAAGGGGGGTGGATCTTTGCTATAAAAGATCTCGGTAGCCATTGTGTTGACACTCTCAACGGTTCATTAGAAATGGCGAATCGAAAGTCAAGTGCTAATGCAAAGCTCTTATTATTAAAGATGTAGTTTAAGTATAACTCTGACTGGTGTGTGAAGTCTGTCTCTCCTCATTTGGTAATACAGAAATTAAACACTACACAGCCTCGAGTCTTCTTGAGTATGAAGCTACAAGCTTGGCACACCTGTATTTGGGGAGTTTCTCCCATTCTTCACTGCAGATCCTCTCAAGCTCTGTCAGGTTGGATGGGGAGTGTCGCTGCACAGCTATTTTCAGGTCTCTCCAGAGATGTTTGATCGGGTTCAAGTCTGGCCTCTGGCTGGGCCACTCAAGGACATTCAGAGACTTGTCCCGAAGCCACTCCTGCATTTTCTTGGTTGTGTGCTTAGGGTCGTTGTCCTGTTGGAAGGTGAACCTTCGCCCCAGTCTGAGGTCCTGAGAGCTCTGGAGCAGGTTTTCATCAAGGATCTCTCCGTACTTTACTCCGTTCATCTTTCCCTCGATCCTGACTAGTATCCCAGTCCCTGCTGCTGAAAACACCCCCACAGCATGATGCTGCCACCACCATGCTTCACCGTAGGGATGGTGCCAGGCTTCCTCCAGACGTGACGCTTGGCATTCAGGCCAAAGAGTTCAATCTTGGTTTCTTCAGACCAGAGAATCTTGTTTCCGATGTACCGTTAATCTCCATCATTTGGTTACATTAATTTCTGTTAATCCATGTATTAATTACAGTCGTTGTTTGCAGAGTTCACAACCTGCTACACTTGTGAGAAACCAGTTTGGGTTTATTTCATAACCATCATTTACGAGATTTGTAAATGTTTTCATTGTCTTTTGTTTGAAGTGCTCGGTGTGAACAATGAGCACGTGTCTGGTTTCACTGTCCTGAGAATGTTGAGCACGCATAAAGTATCTGTCCTGCTGCGCAGAAATGTAGAAAAGTGTTTGCGAATTATAATACTGTATGTTAAAACTATAGTTCCTCACAGTAAACTTTTTGAAAAATCTTTCAAACAATCCTTAAAGGAGAATTCGTAATAAAAGGGAATACAATGAAGGAATGAATTCGCAAGAATTGTCGGGAGACAGCTGAGCTATTCTGGAGAGAGACTGTCCTATATCTCCACCCCTCCCCTTCTTCTTGTCTCAACATTTGAAATGATACTCAAGCCACATTATCTTCACATGTGGCTTAACCAATTACTCCTGTATAAACAGGAGTAATTATATATTATTACATTTATAATATAATAATTACTTCCCTAATTCCACCCAGTGCTATGCATTTTTTCACTTCTGTTCTGTTGATTTTCATATCAACTTTCTTTGGTTGAAGCCAATCCTGGTTATATCATTAACCGTATCATCATTGTATTATCAATCATTAATCGTAGGTGATGAATCTCTGGCACATATGGAACTGCTGTCAGTTATTTAGTGTGTTTTCCAACTCATTGCATTTTTTGGCAAATGTTTTGAAAATGACATTTCATTGGCTGCTTCATTACATGAGTTACATGTTCTGTTAAGATGTATTACCATATATGTAAATGTGATTTGTTACTTGGAGCGCCGTGGATTAATTAAGCACCCAATGCATATGGGGTCTGGTAAATTAAAATCTTCCAGGTCACGTTGTCCGGTACCACGGAAACTCCAACACACACACACTCCAACACACACACACACACACACACACACACACACACACACACACACACACACACACACACACACACACACACACACACACACACACACCCTAACACACACACACACACTCCAACACACACACACACTCCAACACACACACACCCTAACACACACACACACACACACACACACACACACACACACACACACACACACACACACACACACACACACACACACCTAACACACACACACACACTCCAACACACACACACTCCAACACACATACACCCTAACACACACACACACACACACACACCCTAACACACACACACACACCCTAACACATACACACACACACACCCAGGAGCGATGTGTCAGGTGGAAAACGTCTGAGGATAATTTGTAAACACCAGACCTGTCACTAGAAGGTCAGGTCCTGTCCACCCCCGCTGAGGGACATGGTACCTCCCGGAGAGGCTGGATGGGGCAGACGACTGAAACCAGAGGGGGGGGAGGGGTACAACCTATCAACACTTTAAAGGACTTTGTGAAATAAAGGCTTGGTCAGGGTGCCAAGCTCACAGATTCACATTACTATCATTACTGTAACACACACCTTCTGGCTTGCTGGCTTACACACACACACACACACACACACACACACACACACACACACACACACACACACACACACACACACACACACACACACACACACACACACACACACACACACACACACACACACACACACACACTCCATTCTCACACTCTCTAACTCTCCCTCTAGCTTACTGACCGTGTGTGTCTGGCTCTCTCAATTCAATTTCAAGGGGCTTTATTATCATGGGAAACATATGTTAACCTAACTTTGCCAAAGCAAGTGAAGTAGATAATAAGTATAAGTGAAATAAACAAGAAAAATGAACAGTAAACGTCACACTCACAGAAGTTACACTCACAGAAGAACTCAGCAAGAAAAGAAACCCCCTGTCTTTCAAAGATAATTCATAAAAATCCAAATAACTTCACAGATCTTCATTGTAAAGGGTTTAAACACTGTTTCCCATGCTTGTTCCATGAGCCATAAACAATTAATGAACATGCACCTGTGGAACGGTCGTTAAGACACTAACAGCTTACAGACGGTAGGCAATTAAGGTCACAGTTATGAAAACTTAGGACACTAAAGAGTCCTTTCTACCGAAAAACACCAAAAGAAAGATGCCCAGGGTCCCTGCTCATCTGCGTGAACGTGCATTAGGCATGCTGCAAGGGGGCATGAGGACTACAGATGTGGACAGCTGATTGTCCTCGCAGTGGCAGACCACGTGTAACAACACCTGCACAGGATCCGAACATCACACCTGCGGGACAGGTACAGGATGGCAACAACAACTGCCCGAGTTACACCAGGAACACACAATCCCTCCATCAGTGCTCAGACTGTCCTCAACAGGCTGAGAGAGGCTGGACTGAGGGCTTGTAGGCCTGTTGTAAAGCAGGTCCTCACCAGACATCACCGGCAACAACGTTGCCTATGGGCACAAACCCACCGTTGCTGGACCAGATAGGACTGGCAAAAAGTGCTCTTCACTGACGAGTCGCGGTTTTGTCTCACCAGGGGTGATGGTCGGATTCGCGTTTATCTTTCGAAGGAATGAGCGTTACACCGAGGCCTGTACTCTGGAGCGGGATCGATTTGGAGGTGGAGGGTCCGTCATGGTCTGGGGCGGTGTGTCACAGCATCATCGGACTGAGCTTCTTGTCATTGCAGGCAATCTCAACGCTGTACGTTACAGGGAAGACATCCACCTCCCTCATGTTGTACCCTTCCTGCAGGCTCATCCTGACATTACCCTCCAGCATGAAAATGCCACCAGCCATACTGCTCGTTCTGTGTGTGATTTCCTGAAAGACAGGAATGTCAGTGTTCTGCCATGGCCAGCGAAGAGCCCGGCTCTCAATTCCATTGAGCACGTCTGGGACCTGTTGGATCGGAGGGTGAGGGCTAGGTCCATTCCCCCCAGAAATGTCCGGGAACTTGCAGGTTCCTTGGTGGAAGAGTGGGGTAACATCTCACAGCAAGAACTGGCAAATCTGGTGCAGTCCATGAGGAGGAGATGCACTGCAGTACTTAATGCAGCTGGTGGCCACACCAGATACTGACTGTTACTTTTGATTTTGACCCTCCCTTTGTTCAGGGACACATTCAATTTCTGTTAGTCACATGTCTGTGGAACTTGTTCAGTTTATGTCTCAGTTGTTGAATCTTATGTTCATACAAATATTTACACATGTTAAGTTTGCTGAAAATAAACGCAGTTGACAGTGAGAGGACGTTTCTTTTTTTGCTGAGTTTATATATTTCTGTATAGAAAGGAGTAATTTATATAATTTAGGCAAATGTATTTTCTAATCTCTCTCGCTCTCTTTCTGTCTCTTTCTCTTTTTTCTCTCCCTCTCTCTCTCTCTCTCTCTCTCTCTCTCTCTCTCTCTCTCTCTCTCTCTCTCTCTCTCTCTCTCTCTCTCTCTCTCTCTCTCTCTCTCTGTCTCCCTTCCTTCCTTCCTTCCTTCCTTCCTTCCTTCCTTCCTTCCTTCCTTCCTGCCTGCCTGCCTTCCTTCCTTGCTTCCTTGCTTCCTTGCTTCCTTCCCTCCCTCCCTCCCTCCCTCCCTCCCTCTTTCTCTTTCTCTTTCTCTTTCTCTCTCTCTCTCCCTTTTATTCTCTCTCCCTCTTTCTCTCTCTCTCTCTCTGTTTCTCTCTCTCTCCTTAGAGAGCAGTGACTACAGCGAGGTGATATCCGACTCCTTCCCCTCCGCCCCGGCAGAACCTCTCCCAGAGTTCCAGCTGGAACCCGAGGATGGGTTCGTCGTAAAGAACCGTCCGGTGCAGCTCCGTTGTAGGGCCGCCCCCGCTACGCAGATATACTTCAAGTGTAACGGAGAGTGGGTGAACCAGAACGATCATGTGACCAGAGAGAGCCTCGACCAGATCACCGGTACAGGAATAGTACTGGAGAACACAATGCAATCACACAATCCCATAGTCACTAACATTCACGAGCGCAAGAATTCACACACACACACACACACACACACACACAATCCCATAGTCACAAACATTCACGAGCGCAAGAATACACACACACACACACACACACACACACACACACACACACACACACACACACACACACACACACACAATCCCATAGTCACTAACATTCACGAGTGCAAGAATTCACACACACACACACACACACACACACACACACACACACACACACACACACACACACACACACACACACACACACACACACACACACACACACACACACACACACACACACAATCCCATAGTCATTCTCAAACACAACACTCACTCTTAACTTTCCTCAACCGTTCACTAATAGACGTTACAATAATCGCTAATAACCCATCCACAACCTCCCGACTATAATCGCTAATAACCCATCCACAACCTCCCGACTATAATCGCTAATAACCCATCCACAACCTCCCGACTATAATCGCTAATAACCCATCCACAACCTCCCGACTATAATCGCTAATAACCCATCCACAACCTCCCGACTATAATCGCTAATAACCCATCCACAACCTCCCGACTATAATCGCTAATAACCCATCCACAACCTCCCGACTATAATCGCTAATAACCCATCCACAACCTCCCGACTATAATCGCTAATAACCCATCCACAACCTCCCGACTATAATCGCTAATAACCCATCCACAACCTCCCGACTATATGTGAAAAGGGAAAAGCTGAGAAAACCAGAGCCCAACCTGCTAATATAGAAAATGAGCCGTAGGCTACAGTCACAGATGGAGGAGTTATTTTTTGACGGGTGGTAATTTAGCCGGATTTAGAAGTTTCTGGTTCTAATTTCTGACATTTTGATTGGCTGTTAGTCAATTAGAATATGCAGCTTCTCTTCGGTCATTATATGTTGCCCTAGAAGACTAAATAAACCAGAATAATGTTTTTTTTTTTTTTTATGATAGAATGAATGTTTCAATCTAGTTGACATTAGTAAAGAGTTCTCTGTCCTCTCTGCTTCTTTCCCTGAGCGAAGACATTTAGGAACCGGGGGAGAAAATGCAATAACAAAAAAATAAACGGGGTACGATTTTCTGTGAAAATAACATCAGTTTGAACGGTTGTCAGGAAACAGAAAGCTGTGAAAACGACCCAACATGTTTCTGATAAGATTTCAGTTCAGCTTGAATGCAATATTTTATGTGGTTGAAATACTATCAGCTTTTATGACGCTGATAAAGATAGCACCTTTACAGACGGTCCCTAACTGTGGTAGAAATACCATCAGCTTTTATGACGCTGATAAAGATAGCACGTTTACAGACGGTCCCTAACTGTGGTAGAAATACCATCAGCTTTTATGACGCTGATAAAGATAGCACGTTTACAGACGGTCCCTAACTGTGGTAGAAATACCATCAGCTTTTATGACGCTGATAAAGATAGCACGTTTACAGACGGTCCCTAACTGTGGTAGAAATACCATCAGCTTTTATGACGCTGATAAAGATAGCACGTTTACAGACGGTCCCTAACTGTGGTAGAAATACCATCAGCTTTTATGACGCTGATAAAGATAGCACGTTTACAGACGGTCCCTAACTGTGGTAGAAATACCATCAGCTTTTATGACGCTGATAAAGATAGCACGTTTACAGACGGTCCCTAACTGTGGTAGAAATACCATCAGCTTTTATGACGCTGATAAAGATAGCACGTTTACAGACGGTCCCTAACTGTGGTAGAAATACCATCAGCTTTTATGACGCTGATAAAGATAGCACGTTTACAGACGGTCCCTAACTGTGGTAGAAATACCATCAGCTTTTATGACGCTGATAAAGATAGCACGTTTACAGACGGTCCCTAACTGTGGTAGAAATACCATCAGCTTTTATGACGCTGATAAAGATAGCACGTTTACAGACGGTCCCTAACTGTAGTAGAAATAACATCAGCTTTTATGACGCTGATAAAGATAGCACGTTTACAGACGGTCCCTAACTGTGGTAGAAATACCATCAGCTTTTATGACGCTGATAAAGATAGCACGTTTACAGGCGGTCCCTAACTGTGGTAGAAATACCATCAGCTTTTATGACGCTGATAAAGATAGCACGTTTACAGACGGTCCCTAACTGTGGTAGAAATACCATCAGCTTTTATGACGCTGATAAAGATAGCACGTTTACAGACGGTCCCTAACTGTAGTAGAAATACCATCAGCTTTTATGACGCTGATAAAGATAGCACGTTTACAGACGGTCCCTAACTGTGGTAGAAATACCATCAGCTTTTATGATGCTGATAAAGATAGCACGTTTACAGACGGTCCCTAACTGTGCATTCTCTTAAGATGAAATAAATAAATCATACGTATCCACTCCTGTTCCTGAGTCAAAATGTTGCCTACATTTGGTGGATCATTTTACTGCAAGAAATGTTTAAATCTGCAGGAGTTAATATTAAGGCGAGAGGTTAAAGACCTACAGTCAGTGTCCAGATGTCCAGTCAACCCATCCAAACAGTAGGCAATAGTTCCCTTAACGTGCCATAGGCCTATTTGAAGTCCCTCTCTTGTGACTGTCGAATGTTTATAGCGCCTCACAGTCATCACACATCACATAGCGGCACTGCTATCATCCTCTTCTACCGCGTCACCTAATAATTCAACTCTGACGTTGTCCTTCTTTTGCCTCCATTGGATCGACGTTAACTTTTTCTGCCTGTTCCAAAAAAAACATTTGGCGATTGGCGTGTAAGCTATTTGGCGCTCATACAGCTAGGTCCTGAAGCTTAGTGTTACGCACCAATGCCAGAGAGCCTAAAATAAGGACAGAAAATCCTCAATGTAGCCTATAGATATAAAATGCACAATAATTATATATATTTAATGATTTTTAAGTTATTGTTTTGTCTTTATTTAACCCGCTACCCACCCACCCTTCATCCACACAATAATGAATTACCCCAAACCAGCCCACCCCACAGATATCACCATGGTGACTACTAAACCAGCCCACCCCACAGATATCACCATGGGGACTACTAAACCAGCCCACCCCGCGGATATCACCATGGGGACGACTAAACCAGCCCACCCCACAGATATCACCATGGTGACTACTAAACCAGCCCACCCCACAGATATTACCATGGTGACTACTAAACCAGCCCACCCCACAGATATCACCATGGGGACTACTAAACCAGCCCACCACACAGATATCACCATGGTGACGACTAAACCAGCCCACCCCACAGATATCACCATGGGGACTACTAAACCAGCCCACCCCACAGATATCACCATGGGGACTACTAAACCAGCCCACCCCACAGATATCACCATGGGGACGACTAAACCAGCCCACCCCACAGATATCACCATGGGGACGACTAAACCAGCCCACCCCACAGATATCACCATGGGGACTACTAAACCAGCCCACCCCACAGATATCACCATGGGGACGACTAAACCAGCCCACCCCACAGATATCACCATGGGGACGACTAAACCAGCCCACCCCACAGATATTACCATGGGGACGACTAAACCAGCCCACCCCACAGATATCACCATGGGGACTACTAAACCAGCCCACCCCACAGATATCACCATGGGGACTACTAAACCAGCCCACCCCACAGATATCACCATGAGGACGACTAAACCAGCCCACCCCACAGATATCACCATGGGGACGACTAAACCAGCCCACCCCACAGATATCACCATGGGGACTACTAAACCAGCCCACCCCACAGATATCACCATGGGGACGACTAAACCAGCCCTCCCTGAGGATATCACCATGGGGACGACTAAACCAGCCCACCCCACAGATATCACCATGGGGACGACTAAACCAGCCCACCCCACAGATATCACCATGGTGACTACTAAACCAGCCCACCCCACAGATATCACCATGGGGACTACTAAACCAGCCCACCCCACAGATATCACCATGGGGACTACTAAACCAGCCCACCCCACAGATATCACCATGGGGACGACTAAACCAGCCCACCCCACAGATATCACCATGGTGACTACTAAACCAGCCCACCCCACAGATATCACCATGGTGACTACTAAACCAGCCCACCCCACAGATATCACCATGGGGACGACTAAACCAGCCCACCCCACAGATATCACCATGGTGACTACTAAACCAGCCCACCCCACAGATATCACCATGGGGACGACTAAACCAGCCCACCCCACAGATATCACCATGGGGACTGCGGGTTATGAGTCAACCCGCGCATCGCTACTGTGCACTGCATTCATTAACATATAATGATCTCAGTCTCTCCCCTCTCTCCCCCTCTCTCCCCTCTCTCCCCTCTCTCCCCCCTCTTTCCCCCTCTCTCCCCCTCTCTCTCTCCCCTCTCCCCCGCTCTCACCACTCTCTCACCACTCTCTCCCCTCTCTCTCCCCTCTTTCCCCTCTCTCTCGCTCCCCTCTCTCTCTCCCCCTCTCCCCCCTCTCCCCCTCACTCTCCCCTCTCCCCCCTCTCTCTCTCCCCCTCTCTCCCCCTCTCCCTACTCTCTCCCCCTCTCTCCTCTCTCCCCCCTCTTTCCTCCCCTATCCCCCCTCTTTCTTCCCCCCCTCTCTCCCCCATCTCTCCACTCTCTCCCCTCTCCCCTCTCTCCTCCCTCTCGCTCCCCCCTCTCTCTCCCCTCTCTCTCCCCCATCTCCCCCCTCTCTCTCCCCATCTCCCCCCTCTCTCTCCACATCTCTCCACTCTCTCTCCCCCATCTCTCCACTCTCTCTCCCCCATCTCTCCACTCCTCTCTCTCCCCTCTCCCCCCTCTCTCTCCCAGGCCTGGTGGTGAGGGAGGTGGATATCTCTGTATCGAGGACCCAGGTGGAGGAACTGTTTGGTCTGGAGGACTACTGGTGTCAGTGTGTTGCCTGGAGCTCTGCAGGCACCACCAAGAGTAGCCGGGCGTACGTCCACATCGCATGTAGGTACAGTGAGAGAGAGAGTCTGGGGGATCTGTAGGTACAGTGAGAGAGAGAGTCTGGGGGATCTGTAGGTACAGTGAGAGAGAGAGTCTGGGGGATCTGTAGGTACAGTGAGAGAGAGAGTCTGGGGGATCTGTAGGTACAGTGAGAGAGGGAGTCTGGGGGATCTGTAGGTACAGTGAGAGAGAGAGTCTGGGGGATCTGTAGGTACAGTGAGAGAGAGAGTCTGGGGGATCTGTAGGTACAGTGAGAGAGGGAGTCTGGGGGATCTGTAGGTACAGTGAGAGAGAGAGTCTGGGGGATCTGTAGGTACAGTGAGAGAGGCAGTCTGGGGGATCTGTAGGTGCAGTGAGAGAGGGAGTCTGGGGGATCTGTAGGTACAGTGAGAGAGGGAGTCTGGGGGATCTGTAGGTACAGTGAGAGAGAAAGTCTGGGGGATCTGTGTGTGTGGGGAGGGGTCTGTGTGTGTGTGTGGGGGGGGGGGGTCTGTGTGTGTGGGGAGGGGGTCTGTGTGGGTGGGGAGGGGGTCTGTGTGTGTAGGGGGATCTGTGTGTGGGGGGGATCTGTGTGTGTGTGGGGGGGGGGGGGGTCTGTGTGTGTGGGGAGGGGGTCTGTGTGGGTGGGGAGGGGGTCTGTGTGTGTAGGGGGATCTGTGTGTGGGGGGGATCTGTGTGTGTGTGGGGGGGGGGGGGGGGGTCTGTGTGGGGGGGGGTGTGGTGTTTGTGGTGTCCGTGGTGTCTGTGTGTTTGTGGTGTCTGTGTCTATGTGTTGTCTGTGGTGGTTGTGTGTTTGTGGTGTCTGTGGTGTCTGTGTGTTTGTGGTGTCTGTGGTGTGTGTGTGGTGTCTGTGTGTTTGTGGTGTCTGTGTGTATGTGGTGTCTGTGTGTTTGTGGTGTCTGTGGTGTTTGTGGTGTTTGTGGTGTCTGTGTGTTTGTGGTGTCTTTGGTGTCTGTGGTGTTAATGTGACTTAATGTGAACACATGTCAAGGACATGTGTTGTGGGAACACACACACACACACACACACACACACACACACACACACACACACACACACACACACACACACACACACACACACACACACACACACACTGACTCTCAGTAACACACACAGCATCTTCTGAGACACACACACACACACACACACACACACACACACACATTTTGTTTTTCTATCCTCGTGAGGACCTAAAATAGATTTCCATTAACAATCCTATTTTCACTAACCCCTAATTCCAACCCTAATTGTAACCCCTCCCACACACACACAGACACTCAGTTTACTCCATGTGTAACTCTGTGTTGTGTTTGTCGCACTGCTTTGCTTTATCTTGGCCAGGTCACAGTTGTTAAATGAGAACTTGTTCTCAACTGGCCTACCTGGTTAAATAAAAGTGAAATATAATGAATAAATAATATAAAACTCTGTCACCTCCCTCTGTCTCCCTGTCTGCAGACCTGCGTAAGTCCTTTGAGCAGGAGCCTCTGGGTCGAGGGGTGAGGTTGGAGCAGGAGGTGTTGCTGCAGTGTCGACCCCCTGAGGGTGTTCCCCCTGCTGAGGTACACTACCTGTGTGTGTGTGTGTGTGTGTGTGTGTGTGTGTGTGTGTGTGTGTGTGTGTGTGTGTGTGTGTGTGTGTGTGTGTGTGTGTGTGTGTGTGTGTGTGTGTGTGTGTGCGCGTGTGTGTGTCCTCATCACATCCTCCTCATCCCGTCATCTTCATCACCCGTCATCTTCATCACTCCTCATCACTCCTCTTCATCGGTCGCCATCTTCATGACTCCTCCTCTTCATCATTCCTCTTCATCACTCATTTTCATCGCTCCTCCTCTTCATCATCCACTCTTCATCATCACTCTTCATCATCACTCTTCTTTCATCCCTCTTCCTCATCACTTCTCCTCCACTTCATCACTCCTCATCACTCATCCTCCTTCATCACTCCTCTTCATCACTCCTCATCATCTTCATCACTCTTCATCACTCCTCATCACTCATCTTCATAATCCTCTTCATAATCATCTTCATCACTCCTCATCACTCCTCTTCATAATCATCTTCATCACTCCTCCTGACAGACCGTGTGTGTGTGAGCATGCATGTGCATGTGTGGCTGAGTGTACATGTTTAGGAGGGATAAACCGAGCCAATAACAGAAACAGAGTGACAGGGAACATATTTTTTTGTCTGATAAATGTCATCCAGTGTTGGCATTGGGACATTGCAGGATTGGATCAGTCCTGGGTGACTTGTGTGTTTGCCTTGATTTGTTGGTGTGTACATGTGTTCATATGTGTGTATGTGTGTGTGTGTTGTTCTTTTTGTTGGGTGTGTGTGTGTGTGTGTGTGTCTCCTTGTCCTTGTGTCTGTGTGGTGTTCTCTCTGTCTTCTCTAACTGACCCAGCTCAGGACTCTAACTGGTCTCCCCCCTCTCCCCTCTCCCCTCTCCCCTCTCCCCTCTCCCCCCTCTCCCCTCTCCCTCTCTCCCCTCTCCCCCCTCTCCCCTCTCCCCTCCCCCAGGTTGACTGGTTAAAGAATGAGGAAACCATAGACCCAGCTCAGGACTCTAACTGGTCTCCCCCTCTCCCCCTCTCCCCTCTCCCCCCTCTCCCCTCTCCCTCTCTCCCCTCTCCCCCTCTCCCCTCCCCCAGGTTGACTGGTTAAAGAATGAGGAAACCATAGACCCAGCTCAGGACTCTAACTGGTCTCCCCCTCTCCCCTCTCCCCTCTCCCCTCTCCCCCTCTCCCCCCTCTCCCCCCCTCAGGTTGACTGGTTAAAGAATGAGGAAACCATAGACCCAGCTCAGGACTCTAACTGGTCTCCCCCCTCTCCCCTCTCCCCTCTCCCCTCTCCCCCCTCTCCCCTCTCCCCTCTCCCCTCTCCCCCTCTCCCCCTCTCCCCCCCTCAGGTTGACTGGTTAAAGAATGAGGAAACCATAGACCCAGCTCAGGACTCTAACTGGTCTCCCCCCTCTCCCCTCTCCCCTCTCCCCCTCTCCCCTCTCCCCCCTCTCCCCTCTCCCTCTCTCCCCTCTCCCCCCTCTCCCCTCTCCCCTCCCCCAGGTTGACTGGTTAAAGAATGAGGAAACCATAGACCCAGCTCAGGACTCTAACTGGTCTCCCCCTCTCCCCCTCTCCCCTCTCCCCTCTCCCCCCTCTCCCCTCTCCCCTCTCCCCCCTCTCCCCTCTCCCCTCTCCCCTCTCTCCCCCTCTCCCCTCTCCCCTCTCCCCCCTCTCCCCTCCCCCAGGTTGACTGGTTAAAGAATGAGGAAACCATAGACCCAGCTCAGGACTCTAACTGGTCTCCCCCTCTCCCCTCTCCCCTCTCCCCCCTCTCCCCCTCTCCCCTCTCCCCTCTCCCCCCTCTCCCCTCTCCCCTCCCCCAGGTTGACTGGTTAAAGAATGAGGAAACCATAGACCCAGCTCAGGACTCTAACTGGTCTCCCCCTCTCCCCTCTCCCCTCTCCCCTCTCCCCCTCTCCCCCCTCTCCCCCCCCTCAGGTTGACTGGTTAAAGAATGAGGAAACCATAGACCCAGCTCAGGACTCTAACTGGTCTCCCCCTCTCCCCTCTCCCCTCTCCCCCTCTCCCCTCTCCCCTCCCCCAGGTTGACTGGTTAAAGAATGAGGAAACCATAGACCCAGCTCAGGACTCTAACTGGTCTCCCCCTCTCCCCCTCTCCCCTCTCCCCTCTCTCCCCTCTCCCCTCTCCCCTCTCCCCTCTCCCCCCTCTCCCCTCTCCCCTCTCCCCTCTCCCCCCTCTCCCCTCTCCCCTCCCCCAGGTTGACTGGTTAAAGAATGAGGAAACCATAGACCCAGCTCAGGACTCTAACTGGTCTCCCCCTCTCCCCTCTCCCCTCTCCCCTCTCCCCTCTCCCCTCTCCCCCCTCTCCCCTCTCCCTCTCTCCCCTCTCCCCCCTCTCCCCTCTCCCCCCCCCAGGTTGACTGGTTAAAGAATGAGGAAACCATAGACCCAGCTCAGGACTCTAACTGGTCTCCCCCTCTCCCCCTCTCCCCTCTCCCCCCCCTCAGGTTGACTGGTTAAAGAATGAGGAAACCATAGACCCAGCTCAGGACTCTAACTGGTCTCCCCCTCTCCCCCTCTCCCCTCTCCCCCCCTCAGGTTGACTGGTTAAAGAATGAGGAAACCATAGACCCAGCTCAGGACTCTAACTGGTCTCCCCCTCTCCCCCTCTCCCCTCTCCCCCCCCCCCCTCAGGTTGACTGGTTAAAGAATGAGGAAGTCATAGACCCAGCTCAGGACTCTAACTTCCTGATGACCATTGATCATGACCTCATTATTAAACAGGCCCGTCTCTCTGACACGGCCAACTACACCTGTGTGGCGCGTAACCAGGTAGCCAGGAGACGCAGTAGTACCGCCACGCTTATCGTCTATGGTGAGTAACACACATAAGCATGTGCACACACACACACACACGATATGAAATTCAATTCAATTGACTTTATTGACATGGCAAGTTCATTACTACTTACATTGTCAAAGTATACATATAGAAAATACATATCAAATATATATATATTTATATATAAATAAATGGTGGGACCAACAGCAATAATACTAGTAGTAGTGGACATGGGATTACCATTAACAACAGCTACAACAACAATATTAATCAGAACAACAATACATTAAAGCAACAGTAGTAGACCAGTCTCAACATGACTGAGAAGACACATGACCTGGTAGTAGACCAGTGTCAATATGACTGAGAAGACACATGACCTGGTAGTAGACCAGTGTCAACATGACTGAGAAGACACATGACATGGTAGTAGACCAGTCTCAACATGACTGAGAAGACACATGACATGGTAGTAGACCAGTCTCAACATGACTGAGAAGACACATGACCTGGTAGTAGACCAGTGTCAACATGACTGAGAAGACACATGACCTGGTAGTAGACCAGTCTCAACATGACTGAGAAGACACATGACCTGGTAGTAGACCAGTGTCAACATGACTGAGAAGACACATGACCTGGTAGTAGACCAGTCTCAACATGACTGAGAAGACACATGACCTGGTAGTAGACCAGTGTCAACCTGACTGAGAAGACACATGACCTGGTAGTAGACCAGTGTCAACATGACTGAGAAGACACATGACCTGGTAGTAGACCAGTCTCAACATGACTGAGAAGACACATGACCTGGTAGTAGACCAGTCTCAACATGACTGAGAAGACACATGACCTGGTAGTAGACCAGTCTCAACATGACTGAGAAGACACATGACCTGGTAGTAGACCAGTCTCAACATGACTGAGAAGACACATGACCTGGTAGTAGACCAGTCTCAACATGACTGAGAAGACACATGACCTGGTAGTAGACCAGTCTCAACATGACTGAGAAGACACATGACCTGGTAGTAGACCAGTCTCAACATGACTGAGAAGACACATGACCTGGTAGTAGACCAGTCTCAACATGACTGAGAAGACATATGACCTGGTAGTAGACCAGTCTCAACATGACTGAGAAGACACATGACCTGGTAGTAGACCAGTCTCAACATGACTGAGAAGACACATGACCTGGTAGTAGACCAGTCTCAACATGACTGAGAAGACACATGACCTGGTAGTAGACCAGTGTCAACATGACTGAGAAGACACATGACCTGGTAGTAGACCAGTGTCAACATGACTGAGAAGACACATGACCTGGTAGTAGACCAGTGTCAACATGACTAAGAAGACACATGACCTGGTAGTAGACCAGTCTCAACATGACTGAGAAGACACATGACCTGGTAGTAGACCAGTGTCAACATGACTGAGAAGACACATGACCTGGTAGTAGACCAGTCTCAACATGACTGAGAAGACACATGACCTGGTAGTAGACCAGTGTCAACATGACTGAGAAGACACATGACCTGGTAGTAGACCAGTGTCAACATGACTGAGAAGACACATGACCTGGTAGTAGACCAGTCTCAACATGACTGAGAAGACACATGACCTGGTAGTAGACCAGTGTCAACCTGACTGAGAAGACACATGACCTGGTAGTAGACCAGTCTCAACATGACTGAGAAGACACATGACCTGGTAGTAGACCAGTGTCAACATGACTGAGAAGACACATGACCTGGTAGTAGACCAGTGTCAACATGACTGAGAAGACACATGACCTGGTAGTAGACCAGTCTCAACATGACTGAGAAGACACATGACCTGGTAGTAGACCAGTGTCAACCTGACTGAGAAGACACATGACCTGGTAGTAGACCAGTGTCAACATGACTGAGAAGACACATGACCTGGTAGTAGACCAGTGTCAACATGACTGAGAAGACACATGACCTGGTAGTAGACCAGTGTCAACATGACTGAGAAGACACATGACCTGGTAGTAGACCAGTGTCAACCTGACTGAGAAGACACATGACCTGGTAGTAGACCAGTGTCAACATGACTGAGAAGACACATGACCTGGTAGTAGACCAGTGTCAACATGACTGAGAAGACACATGACCTGGTAGTAGACCAGTCTCAACATGACTGAGAAGACACATGACCTGGTAGTAGACCAGTGTCAACATGACTGAGAAGACACATGACCTGGTAGTAGACCAGTGTCAACATGACTGAGAAGACACATGACCTGGTAGTAGACCAGTGTCAACATGACTGAGAAGACACATGACCTGGTAGTAGACCAGTGTCAACATGACTGAGAAGACACATGACCTGGTAGTAGACCAGTCTCAACATGACTGAGAAGACACATGACCTGGTAGTAGACCAGTGTCAACATGACTGAGAAGACACATGACCTGGTATGAAAGACAAAACAAAACAAGATGGGAAATATTATCAACATTACTTTGCACTTTTCACTGGCTGTCCCTTGTGGCAGGTTGTGGCAGGAGGACACATATGTGGCTGACAAAACTGCACATTTTGTCTTTTCACCCAATAAATATTTGATGTTTTCTTTGTCTTTTATAGTTTCAAATTCTTTGTACTGAATGATCATTTTGGGAAAGAAATATTCTCTTAGGTCTGAGTATTTGTCACAGTGTAGTAGGAAATGCAGCTCTGTCTCTACCTCTCCCCTGGAGCAGAGTGAGCACGTCCTGTCCTCTCTGGACAGCCAGGTTGGTCTGTGACGACCGGTCTCTATAGCCAGACTGTCCTCTCTGGGCAGCCAGGTTGGTCTGTGACGACTGGTCTCTATAGCCAGACTGTCCTCTCTGGGCAGCCAGGTTTGTCTGTGACGACCGGTCTCTATAGCCAGACTGTCCTCTCTGGACAGCCAGGTTTGTCTGTGACGACCAGTCTCTATAGCCAGACTGTCCTCTCTGGGCAGCCAGGTTTGTCTGTGACGACCGGTCTCTATAGCCAGACTGTCCTCTCTGGACAGCCAGGTTTGTCTGTGACGACCGGTCTCTATAGCCAGACTGTCCTCTCTGGGCAACCAGGTTTGTCTGTGACGACCGGTCTCTATAGCCAGACTGTGCTCACTGAGTCTGTACCTAGTCAATGTTTTGCTCAGTTTTCTATCAGTCACAGTGGTCAGATAGTCTGCCACCAAGTACTGTCTGTTTAGAGACAAATAGCATTGAAGTTTACTTAGATTTTTTGTGTTTTGTGGTGTCTTTCCAATAGGTTATATATTTTTATTTTTGCTTTGTGATGATTTGGTTGGGCCAGATTTTCTGACTGCTGTCCTGAGGCTCTATGGGGTTGGTTTGGGTTGGTGAACTGAGCCTCAGAACTAGCTGGCTGAAGGGACTCTTCTCTGGTTTCATCTCTTGACATTGTAGAGCTGTGTGATGGAATGTTTTTGGGGTCACTTGTTTTTAGATGGTTGTAAAATTTGATGGCTCTTTTTTTTCTATTCTAATAAAGGAGAAGGGTATTGGCCCAATTCTGATCTACACGCGTTAATAGGAGTTTCTGATTGGAATTTCGATTTTAATTATCCTTTTAATGGCATAGATTGCTTTGTCTCTCAGCTCGTTCACAGCCATGTGAAAGCTACCTGTGTTGCTGATATTTAGTCCTAGATATGTGTCGCTTTTTGGTGTGTTCTAATTGGTCCAAATAGAATTTATATTTGTCATCCTGAATTCTGGAATTATTTTGGAATATCATTATATTCGGTCTGATAGAACCTGTGGTTTACGGTCAGAGCCCAGGTCTGACAGAACCTGTGGTTAACGGTCAGAGCCCAGGTCTGACAGAACCTGTTGTTAACGGTCAGAGCCCAGGTCTGACAGAACCTGTTGTTAACGGTCAGAGCCCAGGTCTGACAGAACCTGTGGTTAACGGTCAGAGCCCAGGTCTGACAGAACCTGTGGTTAACGGTCAGAGCCCAGGTCTGACAGAACCTGTGGTTAACGGTCAGAGCCCAGGTCTGACAGAACCTGTGGTTAACGGTCAGAGCCCAGGTCTGACAGAACCTGTGGTTAACGGTCAGAGCCCAGGTCTGACAGAACTTGTGGTTAACGGTCAGAGCCCAGGTCTGACAGAACCTGTGGTTAACGGTCAGAGTCCAGGTCTGACAGAACCTGTGGTTAACGGTCAGAGTCCAGGTCTGACAGAACCTGTGGTTAACGGTCAGAGCCCAGACAGAACCTGTGGTTAACGGTCAGAGTCCAGGTCTGACAGAACCTGTGGTTAACGGTCAGAGCCCAGGTCTAACAGAACCTGTGGTTAACGGTCAGAGCCCAGGTCTGACAGAACCTGTGGTTAACGGTCAGAGCCCAGGTCTGACAGAACCTGTGGTTAACGGTCAGAGCCCAGGTCTGACAGAACCTGTGGTTAACGGTCTGACAGAACCTGTGATTAACGGTCAGAGCCCAGGTCTGACAGAACCTGTGATTAACGGTCAGAGCCCAGGTCTGACAGAACCTGTGGTTAACGGTCAGAGCCAGGTCTGACAGAACCTGTGGTTAACGGTCAGAGCCCAGGTCTAACAGAACCTGTGATTAACGGTCAGAGCCCAGGTCTAACAGAACCTGTTGTTAACGGTCAGAGCCCAGGTCTGACAGAACCTGTGGTTAACGGTCAGAGCCCAGGTCTGACAGAACCTGTGGTTAACGGTCAGAGCCAGGTCTGACAGAACCTGTGGTTAACGGTCAGAGTCCAGGTCTAACAGAACCTGTTGTTAACGGTCAGAGTCCAGGTCTAACAGAACCTGTGGTTAACGGTCAGAGTCCAGGTCTGACAGAACCTGTTGTTAACGGTCAGAGTCCAGGTCTGACAGAACCTGTGGTTAACGGTCAGAGTCCAGGTCTAACAGAACCTGTGGTTAACGGTCAGAGTCCAGGTCTGACAGAACCTGTGGTTAACGGTCAGAGCCCAGGTCTGACAGAACCTGTGGTTAACGGTCAGAGTCCAGGTCTGACAGAACCTGTGGTTAACGGTCAGAGTCCAGGTCTGACAGAACCTGTGGTTAACGGTCAGAGCCCAGGTCTGACAGAACCTGTGGTTAACGGTCAGAGCCCAGGTCTGACAGAACCTGTGGTTAACGGTCAGAGTCCAGGTCTGACAGAACCTGTGGTTAACGGTCAGAGCCCAGGTCTGACAGAACCTGTGGTTAACGGTCAGAGTCCAGGTCTGACAGAACCTGTGGTTAACGGTCAGAGCCCAGGTCTGACAGAACCTGTGGTTAACGGTCAGAGTCCAGGTCTGACAGAACCTGTGGTTAACGGTCAGAGCCCAGGTCTGACAGAACCTGTGATTAACGGTCAGAGTCCAGGTCTGACAGAACCTGTTGTTAACGGTCAGAGTCCAGGTCTGACAGAACCTGTTGTTAACGGTCAGAGCCCAGGTCTGACAGAACCTGTGGTTAACGGTCAGAGTCCAGGTCTGACAGAACCTGTTGTTAACGGTCAGAGCCCAGGTCTGACAGAACCTGTGGTTAACGGTCAGAGCCCAGGTCTAACAGAACCTGTGGTTAACGGTCTGAGAGAACCTGTTGTTAACGGTCAGAGTCCAGGTCTAACAGAACCTGTGGTTAACGGTCTGACAGAACCTGTTGTTAACGGTCAGAGCCCAGGTCTGACAGAACCTGTGGTTAACGGTCAGAGCCCAGGTCTAACAGAACCTGTGGTTAACGGTCTGACAGAACCTGTTGTTAACGGTCAGAGTCCAGGTCTGACAGAACCTGTGATTAACGGTCAGAGCCCAGGTCTGACAGAACCTGTTGTTAACGGTCAGAGCCCAGGTCTGACAGAACCTGTGGTTAACGGTCAGAGCCCAGGTCTGACAGAACCTGTGATTAACGGTCAGAGCCCAGGTCTGACAGAACCTGTGGTTAACGGTCAGAGCCCAGGTCTAACAGAACCTGTGGTTAACGGTCAGAGCCCAGGTCTGACAGAACCTGTTGTTAACGGTCAGAGCCCAGGTCTAACAGAACCTGTGGTTAACGGTCAGAGCCCAGGTCTGACAGAACCTGTTGTTAACGGTCAGAGCCCAGGTCTGACAGAACCTGTGGTTAACGGTCAGAGCCCAGGTCTGACAGAACCTGTGGTTAACGGTCAGAGCCCAGGTCTAACAGAACCTGTGGTTAACGGTCAGAGCCCAGGTCTAACAGAACCTGTGGTTAACGGTCAGAGTCCAGGTCTGACAGAACCTGTGGTTAACGGTCAGAGCCCAGGTCTAACAGAACCTGTGGTTAACGGTCAGAGTCCAGGTCTAACAGAACCTGTTGTTAACGGTCAGAGCCCAGACAGAACCTGTGATTAACGGTCAGAGTCCAGGTCTGACAGAACCTGTGGTTAACGGTCAGAGTCCAGGTCTAACAGAACCTGTGGTTAACGGTCAGAGCCCAGGTCTAACAGAACCTGTGGTTAACGGTCAGAGTCCAGGTCTAACAGAACCTGTTGTTAACGGTCAGAGCCCAGGTCTAACAGAACCTGTGGTTAACGGTCAGAGCCCAGACAGAACCTGTGATTAACGGTCAGAGTCCAGGTCTGACAGAACCTGTGGTTAACGGTCAGAGTCCAGGTCTGACAGAACCTGTGGTTAACGGTCAGAGCCCAGGTCTGACAGAACCTGTGGTTAACGGTCAGAGTCCAGGTCTAACAGAACCTGTGGTTAACGGTCAGAGCCCAGACAGAACCTGTGATTAACGGTCAGAGCCCAGACAGAACCTGTGATTAACGGTCAGAGTCCAGGTCTGACAGAACCTGTGGTTAACGGTCAGAGCCCACACAGAACCTGTGATTAACGGTCAGAGCCCAGGTCTGACAGAACCTGTTGTTAACGGTCAGAGCCCAGACAGAACCTGTGGTTAACGGTCAGAGTCCAGGTCTGACAGAACCTGTGATTAACGGTCAGAGCCCAGGTCTGACAGAACCTGTTGTTAACGGTCAGAGCCCAGACAGAACCTGTGGTTAACGGTCAGAGCCCAGGTCTAACAGAACCTGTGATTAACGGTCAGAGCCCAGGTCTAACAGAACCTGTGCAGATGATTTATATGCTGCTGTAACTCCTCCTTAGTGGGAGACAGCAGCACCAGGTCATCTGCATACAGCAGACCCTCCTTTGGCAGACCCTCCTTTGGCAGACCCTCCTTTGGCAGACCCTCCTTTGGCAGACCCTCCTTTGGCAGACCCTCCTTTGGCAGACCCTCCTTTGGCAGACCCTCCTTTGGTCGCATACACATGTTTAGCAGATGTTATTGCAGATGTAGAGAAATGCTTATTTTTCTAGTTCCAACAGTGCAGTAATATCTAACAATACACAACAATACACACAAATCTAAAAAAATAAAAATAAGTTCAAGAATGGAATTAAGAATGAATGAAATGAATGAATAAGTGAATGAAATGAATGAAATGAATGAAATGAATGAATTAACGAATAAATGAATGAATGAATGAAATTAATGATTTAATGAATAAATGAATGAATGAATGAATGAATGTTATTTTGGTGTCAAATCTCCAGTTGTCAACCCATCCCTTATGGGATTAACAGACACATAAACAATCATTAGTGTAATTCTTCTTCTGTGGTTCTCTGCAGTGCGCATCGCATAAAGAGTGAAAACATTTAAGGTAAAACTCAATACATAATAGTAAAAACAAATGTTTTTTTTAACCTTTATTTAACTAGGATAAGTCAGTTAAGAACAAATTCTTAACTGAAAAGGGGACTTCAACTGTGAGAGACGGAATCTAAAACAAAAATCCAGAAAATCACATTGTATGATTTTTAAGTAATTCATTTGCATTTTATTGCATGACATAAGTATTTGATCACCTACCAACCAGTAAGAATTCCAGCTCTCACAGACCTGTTAGTTTTTCTTTAAGAAGCCCTCCTGTTCTCCACTCATTACCTGTATTAACTGCACCTGTTTGAACTCGTTACCTGTATAAAAGACACCTGTCCACACACTCAATCAAACAGACTCCAACCTCTCCACAATGGCCAAGACCAGAGAGCTGTGTAAGGACATCAGGGATAAAATTGTAGACCTGCACAAGGCTGGGATGGGCTACAGGACAATAGGCAAGCAGCTTGGTGAGAAGGCAACAACTGTTGGCGCAATTATTAGAAGATAGAAGAAAATAGAAGAAGTTCAAGATGATGGTCAATCACCCTCGGTCTGGGGCTCCATGCAAGATCTCACCTCGTGGGGCATCAATGATCATGAGGAAGGTGAGGGATCAGCCCAGAACTACACGGCAGGACCTGGTCAATGACCTGAAGAGAGCTGGGACCACAGTCTCAAAGAAAACCATTAGTAACACACTACGCTGTCATGGATTAAAATCCTGCAGCGCACACAAGGTCCCCCTGCTCAAGCAGGCTCATGTCCAGGCCCGTCTGAAGTTTGCCAATGACCATCTGGATGATGATTCAAAAATAGAGCTTTTTGGTCTAAACTCCACTCGCCGTGTTTGGAGGAAGAAGAAGGATGAGTACAACCCCAAGAACACCATCCCAACCGTGAAGCATGGAGGTGGAAACATCATTCTTTGGGGATGCTTTTCTGCAAAGGGGACAGGACGACTGCACCGTATTGAGGGGAGGATGGATGGGGCCATGTATTGCGAGATCTTAGCCAACAACCTCCTTCCCTCAGTAAGAGCATTGATGATGGGTCGTGGCTGGGTCTTCCAGCATGACAACGACCCGAAACACACAGCCAGGGCAACTAAGGAGTGGCTCCGTAAGAAGTATCTCAAGGTCCTGGAGTGGCCTAGCCAGTCTCCAGACCTAAACCCAATAGAAAATCTTTGGAGGGAGCTGAAAGTCCGTATTGCCCAGCGACAGCCCCGAAACCTGAAGGATCTGGAGAAGGTCTGTATGGAGGAGTGGGCCAAAATCCCTGCTGCAGTGTGTGCAAACCTGGTCAAGAACTACAGGAAACGTATGATCTCTGTAATTGCAAACAAAGGATTCTGTACCAAATATTAAGTTCTGCTTTTCTGATGTATCAAATACTTATGTCATGCAATAAAATGCTAATTAATTACTTAAAAATCATACAATGTGATTTTCTGGATTTTTGTTTTAGATTCCGTCTCTCACAGTTGAAGTGTACCTATGATAAAAATTACAGACCTCTACATGCTTTTTAAGTAGGAAAATCTGCAAAATCGGCAGTGTATCAAATACTTGTTCTCCCCACTGTACATACAGATAAATGAAACAGAAGGAATTTGAACCCAGTCTGGCACAAAGAGAAGATGAATATGGTAGACAAGCCTATACACAATCTATATACACACACCATTTACCACATAGAAGATAAATATTTGAATAATTTAATTATAGGTATGCCTTTTTCTTTTATTCCTGGCTTTATCTAAATATTCCACAAATGGAAAAACACAATGGACAACAACAAAAATAATTTCAGGTGTGCCTTCTGGAATAAGATCAAGTAGAAAGGGCAATAGAGGATCAAATGTGTTTAATTCTCTATTTCTTCGAGGTCCCAATAGTTACATATTATTTTCCTCTTCCATTTCACCACAGTACCGACCTGTTTCAATATCCCTGATCTTACTTGTGCACATAGCGATCTCTTGCTTTTAGGTAGGGAGGAGGTTAGAGGCCCGGTAGTGTGGTGCTAGGACAACAACCAGGACAACAACCAGGACAACAACCAGGACAACAACCAGGTCAACAACCAGGACAACCACCAGGACAACCACCAGGTCAACAACCAGGTCAACAACCAGGTCAACAACCAGGACAACAACCAGGACAACAACCAGGTCAACAACCAGGTCAACAACCAGGACAACAACCAGGACAACAACCAGGACAACAACCAGGACAACAACCAGGACAACAACCAGGACAACAACCTCTCTCTCAATGTGACAAAGGAGCTGATCGTGAACTACAGGAAAAGGAGGGCTGAACACGCCCCCATTAATATCGACGGGGTTGTAGTGGAGCGGGTCGAGAGTTTCAAGTTCCTTGGTGTCCACATCACCAACAAACTAATATGGTCCAAACACACCAAGAAAGTCGTGAAGAGGGCATGACAACACCTTTTCCCACCTCAGGAGACTGAAAAGATTTGGCATGGGTCCCCAGATCCTCAATAAGTTCTATAGCTGCACCATCGAGAGCATCCTGACTGGTTGCATCACCGCCTGGTATGGCAACTGCTCAGCATCTGACCTTAAGGCGCTACAGAGGGTAGTGCGTACGGCCCAGTACATCACTGGGGTCGAGCTTCCTGATAATAATATCTATGTCTCCCTTCATTTGGTTTTCGTACAGATGTTCACAGTCAGACTGTTGAAAAAGGTCAGACATTTCCATCGCCCAGGCTCCCCCTATGGGTAGATCCCATTGAAAAACTTTACTAGCTATTCTGACAGTTGGCCTATCCAACAGTCTATTCCAAAGTCTCACCATACACACCTTCCATCTCACCTTACAGGGTTCCCAACCCATATTCCCAGTTATTGCAAGTATCGGTGCAAACGTGTAAGGTACTGTTCTGCTATGAACATGTTTGTTTTTGAGATGCCTCTTAGCACCCCACACTCCTGCTGAATAGTCCAGAACAGGACACATGCATGTCTGATATAGTTTGCAGTACGTAGCGTAACCAATGTCTTTAAATGTTTTGGTTTTTCCTGTAACTCCCCCAAGAGCTTTACTATCTGTGTTTTATGTTCATCAATAAACATACCCAAATATTTATAATTGCTAGTAAACTCAATAATGTCTTCTCCAAAACAAAACTGAAAAACACTTCCCTTAGTAGCTGTTTTTTTGTGTTTTAGTCTGGTTGATCACGAGTCTCCATCTGTACACCAAGTCATTATCTGTGTTTTAGTCTGGTTGATCACGAGTCTCCATCTGTACACCAAGTCATTATCTGTGTTTTAGTCTGGTTGATCACGAGTCTCCATCTGTACACCAAGTCATTATCTGTGTTTTAGTCTGGTTGATCACGAGTCTCCATCTGTACACCAAGTCATTATCTGTGTTTTAGTCTGGTTGATCACGAGTCTCCATCTGTACACCAAGTCATTATCTGTGTTTTAGTCTGGTTGATCACGAGTCTCCATCTGTACACCAAGTCATTATCTGTGTTTTAGTCTGGTTGATCACGAGTCTCCATCTGTACACCAAGTCATTATCTGTGTTTTAGTCTGGTTGATCACGAGTCTCCATCTGTACACCAAGTCATTATCTGTGTTTTAGTCTGGTTGATCACGAGTCTCCATCTGTACACCAAGTCATTATCTGTGTTTTAGTCTGGTTGATCACGAGTCTCCATCTGTACACCAAGTCATTATCTGTGTTTTAGTCTGGTTGATCACGAGTCTCCATCTGTACACCAAGTCATTATCTGTGTTTTAGTCTGGTTGATCACGAGTCTCCATCTGTACACCAAGTCATTATCTGTGTTTTAGTCTGGTTGATCACGAGTCTCCATCTGTACACCAAGTCATTATCTGTGTTTTAGTCTGGTTGATCACGAGTCTCCATCTGTACACCAAGTCATTATCTGTGTTTTAGTCTGGTTGATCACGAGTCTCCATCTGTACACCAAGTCATTATCTGTGTTTTAGTCTGGTTGATCACGAGTCTCCATCTGTACACCAAGTCATTATCTGTGTTTTAGTCTGGTTGATCACGAGTCTCCATCTGTACACCAAGTCATTATCTGTGTTTTAGTCTGGTTGATCACGAGTCTCCATCTGTACACCAAGTCATTATCTGTGTTTTAGTCTGGTTGATCACGAGTCTCCATCTGTACACCAAGTCATTATCTGTGTTTTAGTCTGGTTGATCACGAGTCTCCATCTGTACACCAAGTCATTATCTGTGTTTTAGTCTGGTTGATCACGAGTCTCCATCTGTACACCAAGTCATTATCTGTGTTTTAGTCTGGTTGATCACGAGTCTCCATCTGTACACCAAGTCATTATCTGTGTTTTAGTCTGGTTGATCACGAGTCTCCATCTGTACACCAAGTCATTATCTGTGTTTTAGTCTGGTTGATCACGAGTCTTCATCTTTTACACCAAGTCATTATCTGTGTTTTAGTCTGGTTGATCACGAGTCTCCATCTGTACACCAAGTCATTATCTGTGTTTTAGTCTGGTTGATCACGAGTCTCCATCTGTACACCAAGTCATTATCTGTGTTTTAGTCTGGTTGATCACGAGTCTCCATCTGTACACCAAGTCATTATCTGTGTTTTAGTCTGGTTGATCACGAGTCTCCATCTGTACACCAAGTCATTATCTGTGTTTTAGTCTGGTTGATCACGAGTCTCCATCTGTACACCAAGTCATTATCTGTGTTTTAGTCTGGTTGATCACGAGTCTCCATCTGTACACCAAGTCATTATCTGTGTTTTAGTCTGGTTGATCACGAGTCTCCATCTGTACACCAAGTCATTATCTGTGTTTTAGTCTGGTTGATCACGAGTCTCCATCTGTACACCAAGTCATTATCTGTGTTTTAGTCTGGTTGATCACGAGTCTCCATCTGTACACCAAGTCATTATCTGTGTTTTAGTCTGGTTGATCACGAGTCTCCATCTGTACACCAAGTCATTATCTGTGTTTTAGTCTGGTTGATCACGAGTCTCCATCTGTACACCAAGTCATTATCTGTGTTTTAGTCTGGTTGATCACGAGTCTCCATCTGTACACCAAGTCATTATCTGTGTTTTAGTCTGGTTGATCACGAGTCTCCATCTGTACACCAAGTCATTATCTGTGTTTTAGTCTGGTTGATCACGAGTCTCCATCTGTACACCAAGTCATTATCTGTGTTTTAGTCTGGTTGATCACGAGTCTCCATCTGTACACCAAGTCATTATCTGTGTTTTAGTCTGGTTGATCACGAGTCTCCATCTGTACACCAAGTCATTATCTGTGTTTTAGTCTGGTTGATCACGAGTCTCCATCTGTACACCAAGTCATTATCTGTGTTTTAGTCTGGTTGATCACGAGTCTCCATCTGTACACCAAGTCATTATCTGTGTTTTAGTCTGGTTGATCACGAGTCTCCATCTGTACACCAAGTCATTATCTGTGTTTTAGTCTGGTTGATCACGAGTCTTCATCTTTTACACCAAGTCATTATCTGTGTTTTAGTCTGGTTGATCACGAGTCTCCATCTGTACACCAAGTCATTATCTGTGTTTTAGTCTGGTTGATCACGAGTCTCCATCTGTACACCAAGTCATTATCTGTGTTTTAGTCTGGTTGATCACGAGTCTCCATCTGTACACCAAGTCATTATCTGTGTTTTAGTCTGGTTGATCACGAGTCTCCATCTGTACACCAAGTCATTATCTGTGTTTTAGTCTGGTTGATCACGAGTCTCCATCTGTACACCAAGTCATTATCTGTGTTTTAGTCTGGTTGATCACGAGTCTCCATCTGTACACCAAGTCATTATCTGTGTTTTAGTCTGGTTGATCACGAGTCTCCATCTGTACACCAAGTCATTATCTGTGTTTTAGTCTGGTTGATCACGAGTCTCCATCTGTACACCAAGTCATTATCTGTGTTTTAGTCTGGTTGATCACGAGTCTCCATCTGTACACCAAGTCATTATCTGTGTTTTAGTCTGGTTGATCACGAGTCTCCATCTGTACACCAAGTCATTATCTGTGTTTTAGTCTGGTTGATCACGAGTCTCCATCTGTACACCAAGTCATTATCTGTGTTTTAGTCTGGTTGATCACGAGTCTCCATCTGTACACCAAGTCATTATCTGTGTTTTAGTCTGGTTGATCACGAGTCTCCATCTGTACACCAAGTCATTATCTGTGTTTTAGTCTGGTTGATCACGAGTCTCCATCTGTACACCAAGTCATTATCTGTGTTTTAGTCTGGTTGATCACGAGTCTCCATCTGTACACCAAGTCATTATCTGTGTTTTAGTCTGGTTGATCACGAGTCTCCATCTGTACACCAAGTCATTATCTGTGTTTTAGTCTGGTTGATCACGAGTCTCCATCTGTACACCAAGTCATTATCTGTGTTTTAGTCTGGTTGATCACGAGTCTTCATCTTTTACACCAAGTCATTATCTGTGTTTAGGTCTGATTAATCATGAGTCTCCATCTTTTACACCAAGTCATTATCTGTGTTTTAGTCTGGTTGATCATGAGTCTCCATCTTTTACACCAAGTCATTATCTGTGTTTAGGTCTGGTTGATCATGAGTCTCCATCTTTTACACCAAGTCATTATCTGTGTTTTAGTCTGGTTGATCATGAGTCTTCATCTTTTACACCAAGTCATTATCTGTGTTTAGGTCTGATTAATCATGAGTCTCCATCTTTTACACCAAGTCATTATCTGTGTTTTAGTCTGGTTGATCATGAGTCTCCATCTTTTACACCAACAGACTGGACATAACAAGAGTTCTGCAGGTCTTGTTCAGTTTCTGACATCAAAATAACATCATCAGTATATAAAACTTCGCATTTCATCATCATATCTTACTCCAATATTTAACTGTTTCATCTATTTTGCAAAATTATTATTATTTTTTTTTTTAAACAAAGCAAACAAAGATAAGGCGATAAGGCATCTCCTTGTTTTACACCCGAGGGTGTGGGGAAACCAATCTGTACGTTATTCATTAACACGCACACAAGTAATTGGTACTTTGTAAAGAGACTTGCGTGATCAAATTTCCCATCAACCCCCTGTCTTTAACAAACTGCTGTCTCCATATATATATATATAGATATGTGTGATGGGATGTATAGAGATAATGGACATGATGGACAGCATATGGATTGAATATATAGTATATCTGTAGAATAAATGGATACAATAGTATATGTACAGCAATAGTTGAATAGGATGGATTTGACTAGAATACAGTGAATACATGTAAAACAGTATGTAAACGTTATTAAAGTGACCAGTGATTCCCTGTCTGTATATGGGGCAGCAGCCTCTAAGGTGGAGGGTGGAGTAACATTATTAAAGTGACCAGTGATTCCATGTCTATGTATAGAGGTCAGCAGCCTCTAAGGTGCAGGGTGGAGTAACATTAATAAAGTGACCAGTGATTCCATGTCTATGTATAGAGGTCAGCAGCCTCTAAGGTGCAGGGTGGAGTAACATTATTAAAGTGACCAGTGATTCCATGTCTATGTATAGAGGGCAGCAGCCTCTAAGGTGCAGGGTGGAGTAACATTATTAAAGTGACCAGTGATTCCATGTCTATGTATAGAGGGCAGCAGCCTCTAAGGTGCAGGGTGGAGTAACATTATTAAAGTGACCAGTGATTCCATGTCTATGTATAGAGGGCAGCAGCCTCTAAGGTGGAGGGTGGAGTAACATTATTAAAGTGACCAGTGATTCCATGTCTATGTATAGAGGGCAGCAGCCTCTAAGGTACAGGGTGGAGTAACATTATTAAAGTGACCAGTGATTCCATGTCTATGTACACAGGGCAGCAGCCTCTAAGGTGGAGGGTTGAGTAACATTATTAAAGTGACCAGTGATTCCATGTCTATGTATAGAGGGCAGCAGCCTCTAAGGTGGAGGGTTGAGTAACATTATTAAAGTGGCCAGTGATTCCATGTCTATGTATAGAGGGCAGCAGCCTCTAAGGTGGAGGGTTGAGTAACATTATTAAAGTGGCCAGTGATTCCATGTCTATGTATAGAGGGCAGCAGCCTCTAAGGTGGAGGGTTGAGTAACATTATTAAAGTGGCCAGTGATTCCATGTCTATGTATAGAGGGCAGCAGCCTCTAAGGTGGAGGGTTGAGTAACATTATTAAAGTGGCCAGTGATTCCATGTCTATGTATAGAGGGCAGCAGCCTCTAAGGTGCAGGGTGGAGTAACATTATTAAAGTGACCAGTGATTCCATGTCTATGTATAGAGGGCAGCAGCCTCTAAGGTGCAGGGTGGAGTAACATTATTAAAGTGACCAGTGATTCCATGTCTATGTATAGAGGGCAGCAGCCTCTAAGGTGCAGGGTGGAGTAACATTATTAAAGTGACCAGTGATTCCATGTCTATGTATAGAGGGCAGCAGCCTCTAAGGTGGAGGGTGGAGTAACATTATTAAAGTGACCAGTGATTCCATGTCTATGTATAGAGGGCAGCAGCCTCTAAGGTACAGGGTGGAGTAACATTATTAAAGTGACCAGTGATTCCATGTCTATGTACACAGGGCAGCAGCCTCTAAGGTGGAGGGTTGAGTAACATTATTAAAGTGACCAGTGATTCCATGTCTATGTATAGAGGGCAGCAGCCTCTAAGGTGGAGGGTTGAGTAACATTATTAAAGTGGCCAGTGATTCCATGTCTATGTATAGAGGGCAGCAGCCTCTAAGGTGGAGGGTTGAGTAACATTATTAAAGTGGCCAGTGATTCCATGTCTATGTATAGAGGGCAGCAGCCTCTAAGGTGGAGGGTTGAGTAACATTATTAAAGTGGCCAGTGATTCCATGTCTATGTATAGAGGGCAGCAGCCTCTAAGGTGGAGGGTTGAGTAACATTATTAAAGTGGCCAGTGATTCCATGTCTATGTATAGAGGGCAGCAGCCTCTAAGGTGGAGGGTTGAGTAACATTATTAAAGTGGCCAGTGATTCCATGTCTATGTATAGAGGGCAGCAGCCTCTAAGGTGGAGGGTTGAGTAACATTATTAAAGTGACCAGTGATTCCATGTCTATGTATAGAGGGCAGCAGCCTCTAAGGTGGAGGGTTGAGTAACATTATTAAAGTGGCCAGTGATTCCATGTCTATGTATAGAGGGCAGCAGCCTCTAAGGTGGAGGGTTGAGTAACATTATTAAAGTGGCCAGTGATTCCATGTCTATGTATAGAGGGCAGCAGC
>NC_092092.1:1768453-1788453 GCF_045679555.1 Salvelinus alpinus
TATCATTATAGTATCAATCTGGTATCATCATAGTGTCAATCTGGTATCATCATAGTATCAATCTGGTATCATTATAGTATCAATCTGGTATCATCATAGTGTCAATCTGGTATCATCATAGTATCAATCTGGTATCATCATAGTATCAATCTGGTATCATCATAGTGTCAATCTGGTATCATCATAGTATCAATCTGGTATCATCATAGTGTCAATCTGGTATCATCATAGTATCAATCTGGTATCATCATAGTATCAATCTGGTATCATCATAGTGTCAATCTGGTATCATCATAGTATCAATCTGGTATCATCATAGTGTCAATCTGGTATCATCATAGTATCAATCTGGTATCATCATAGTATCAATCTGGTATCATCATAGTATCAATCTGGTATCATCATAGTGTCAATCTGGTATCATCATAGTATCAATCTGGTATCATCATAGTATCAATCTGGTATCATCATAGTATCAATCTGGTATCATCATAGTGTCAATCTGGTATCATCATAGTATCAATCTGGTATCATTATAGTATCAATCTGGTATCATCATAGTGTCAATCTGGTATCATCATAGTGTCAATCTGGTATCATTATAGTATCAATCTGGTATCATCATAGTGTCAATCTGGTATCATCATAGTATCAATCTGGTATCATCATAGTGTCAATCTGGTATCATCATAGTATCAATCTGGTATCATTATAGTATCAATCTGGTATCATCATAGTGTCAATCTGGTATCATCATAGTGTCAATCTGGTATCATTATAGTATCAATCTGGTATCATCATAGTGTCAATCTGGTATCATCATAGTATCAATCTGGTATCATCATAGTATCAATCTGGTATCATCATAGTGTCAATCTGGTATCATCATAGTATCAATCTGGTATCATTATAGTATCAATCTGGTATCATCATAGTGTCAATCTGGTATCATCATAGTATCAATCTGGTATCATCATAGTGTCAATCTGGTATCATCATAGTATCAATCTGGTATCATCATAGTATCAATCTGGTATCATCATAGTGTCAATCTGGTATCATCATAGTATCAATCTGGTATCATCATAGTATCAATCAAATCAAATCAAATCAAATCAAATTTTATTAGTCACATACACATGGTTAGCAGATGTTAATGCGAGTGTAGCGAAATGCTTGTGCTTCTAGTTCCGACAATGCAGTAATAACCAACAAGTAATCTAACCTAACAATTCCACAACTACTACCTTATACACACAAGTGTAAAGGGATAAAGAATATGTACATAAAGATATATGAATGAGTGATGGTACAGAACGGCATGGCAGATGCAGTAGATGGTATAGAGTACGGTATATACATATGAGATGAGTACTGTAGGGTATGTAAACATAAAGTGGCATAGTTTAAAGTGGCTAGTGGTACATCTATTACATAAAGATGGCAAGATGCAGTAGATGATATAGAGTACAGTATATACATATGAGATGGGTAATGTAGGGTATGTAAACATTATATTAAGTGGCATTGTTTAAAGTGGCTAGTGGTACATTTTTACATAATTTCCATCAATTCCCATTTTTAAAGTGGCTGGAGTTGAGTCAGTATGTTGGCAGCGGCCGCTAAATGTTAGTGGTGGCTGTTTAACAGTCTGATGGCCTTGAGATAGAAGCTGTTTTTCAGTCTCTCGGTCCCTGCTTTGATGCACCTGTACTGACCTCGCCTTCTGGATGATAGCGGGGTGAACAGGCAGTGGCTTGGGTGGTTGTTGTCCTTGATGATCTTTATGGCCTTCCTGTGACATCGGGTGGTGTAGGTGTCCTGGAGGGCAGGTAGTTTGCCCCCGGTGATGCGTTCTGCAGACCTCACTACCCTCTGGAGAGCCTTACGGTTGTGGGCGGAGCAGTTGCCGTACCAGGCGGTGATACAGCCCGACAGGATGCTCTCGATTGTGCATCTGTAGAAGTTTGTGAGTGCTTTTGGTGACAAGCCGAATTTCTTCAGCCTCCTGAGGTTGAAGAGGCGCTGCTGCGCCTTCTTCACGACGCTGTCTGTGTGGGTGGACCAATTCAGTTTGTCCGTGATGTGTACACCGAGGAACTTAAAACTTTCCACCTTCTCCACTACTGACCCGTCGATGTGGATAGGGGGGTGCTCCCTCTGCTGTTTCCTGAAGTCCACAATCATCTCCTTTGTTTTGTTGACGTTGAGTGTGAGGTTATTTTCCTGACACCACACTCCGAGGGCCCTCACCTCCTCCCTGTAGGCCGTCTCGTCGTTGTTGGTAATCAAGCCTACCACTGTAGTGTCATCCGCAAACTTGATGATTGAGTTGGAGGCGTGCATGGCCACGCAGTCGTGGGTGAACAGGGAGTACAGGAGAGGGCTCAGAACGCACCCTTGTGGGGCCCCAGTGTTGAGGATCAGCGGGGTGGAGATGTTGTTACCTACCCTCACCACCTGGGGGCGGCCCGTCAGGAAGTCCAGGACCCAGTTGCACAGGGCGGGGTCGAGACCCAGGGTCTCGAGCTTGATGACGAGTTTGGAGGGTACTATGGTGTTAAATGCTGAGCTGTAGTCGATGAACAGCATTCTCACATGGGTATTCCTCTTGTCCAGATGGGTTAGGGCAGTGTGCAGTGTGCTTGCGATTGCGTCGTCTGTGGACCTATTGGGTCGGTAAGCAAATCGGAGTGGGTCTAGGGTGTCCGGTAGGGTGGAGGTGATATGGTCCTTGACTAGTCTCTCAAAGCACTTCATGATGACGGAAGTGAGTGCTACGGGGCGGTAGTCGTTTAGCTCAGTTACCTTAGCTTTCTTGGGAACAGGAACAATGGTGGCCCTCTTGAAGCATGTGGGAACAGCAGACTGGGATAAGGATTGATTGAATATGTCCGTAAACACACCAGCCAGCTGGTCTGCGCATGCTCTGAGGACGCGGCTGGGAATGCCGTCTGGGCCTGCAGCCTTGCGAGGGTTAACACGTTTAAATGTTTTACTCACCTCGGCTGCAGTGAAGGAGAGCCCGCAGGTTTTGGTAGGGGGCCGTGTCAGTGGCACTGTATTGTCCTCAAAGCGGGCAAAAAAGTTGTTTAGCCAGTCTGGGAGCAAGACATCCTGGTCCGCGACGGGGCTGGTTTTCTTTTTGTAATCCGTGATTGACTGTAGACCCTGCCACATACCTCTTGTGTCTGAGCTGTTGAATTGCGACTCGATTTTGTCTCTGTACTGGGACTTAGCCTGTTTGATTGCCTTGCGGAGAGAATAGCTACACTGTTTGTATTCGGTCATGCTTCCGGTCACCTTGCCCTGGTTAAAAGCAGTGGTTCGCGCTTTCAGTTTCACGCGAATGCTGCCGTCAATCCACGGTTTCTGGTTTGGGAATGTTTTAATCGTTGCTGTGGGTACGACATCGTCAATGCACTTCCTAATGAACTCGCTCACCGAATCAGCATATTCGTCAATATTGTTGTTGGACGCAATGCGGAACATATTCCAATCCGCGTGATCGAAGCAGTCTTGAAGCGTGGAATCAGATTGGTCGGACCAGCGTTGAACAGACCTGAGCGCGGGAGCTTGTTGTTTTAGTTTCTGTTTGTAGGCTGGAATCAACAAAATGGAGTCGTGGTCAGCTTTTCCGAAAGGGGGGCGGGGGAGGGCCTTATATGCGTCGCGGAAATTAGTATAACAATGATCTAGGGTTTTTCCAGCCCTGGTAGCACAATCGATATGCTGATAGAATTTAGGGAGTTTTGTTTTTAGATTAGCCTTGTTAAAATCCCCAGCTACGATGAATGCAGCCTCAGGGTGTGTGGTTTCCAGTTTACAAAGAGTCAGATAAAGTTCGTTCAGGGCCATCGATGTGTCTGCTTGGGGGGGAATATATACGGCTGTGATTATGATCGAGGAGAATTCCCTTGGTAGATAATGCGGTCGACATTTGATTGTGAGGAGTTCTAGATCAGGTGAACAGAATGACTTGAGTTCCTGTGTGTTGTTATGATGATCACACCACGTCTCGTTAATCATAAGGCATACCCCCCCGCCCCTCTTCTTACCAGAAAGATGTTTGTTTCTGTCGGCGCGATGCATGAAGAAACCAGCTGGCTGCACCGACTCCGTTAGCGTCTCTTGAGTTAGCCATGTTTCCGTGAAGCAGAGCACGTTGCAATCCCTGATGTCTCTCTGGAATGCTACCCGTGCTCGGATTTCATCAACCTTATTGTCAAGAGACTGGACATTGGCGAGTAGTATGCTAGGGAGTGGAGCGCGATGTGCCCGTCTCCGAAGCCTGACCAGGAGACCGCCTCGTTTGCCCCTTTTACGGCGTCGCACAGGGTCGCCGGCTGGGATCAGATCCATTGTATTGGGTGGAAGGCAAAACACTGGATCCGTTTCGGGAAAGTCATATTCCTGGTAGGAACGATGATGAGTTGACGTTAATCGTATATTCAGTAGTTCCTCCCGACTGTATGTAATGAAACCTAAGATTACCTGGGGTACCGATGTAAGAAATAACACATAAAAAAACAAAATACTGCATATTTTCCAAGGAACGCGAAGCGAGGCGGCCATCTCGTTTCGGCGCCGGATGTTCAAGCCATCTGGTATCATCGTAGTATCAATCTGGTATCATCGTAGTATCAATCTGGTATCATCGTAGTATCAATCTGGTATCATCGTAGTATCAATCTGGTATCATCGTAGTATCAATCTGGTATCATCGTAGTATCAATCTGGTATCATCATAGTATCAATCTGGTATCATCGTAGTATCAATCTGGTATCATCGTAGTATCAATCTGGTATCATCGTAGTATCAATCTGGTATCATCATAGTATCAATCTGGTATCATCGTAGTATCAATCTGGTATCATCATAGTATCAATCTGGTATCATCGTAGTATCAATCTGGTATCATCGTAGTATCAATCTGGTATCATCATAGTATCAATCTGGTATCATCATAGTATCAATCTGGTATCATCATAGTATCAATCACTACAAAGAGAATGGATTGGGGTCCTGGAGTCTGGTAACTTTAACTGTTTAGTGTCTAGCTGGCAGGTTGGACACGAGACATTAAGTCACTAACTGGGTTTACCTCATTCATAGTCCTTTATATGTGGGACGGTAATTTGGGTCTATGCATGTCAAGAAAGATACATGTCAAATAAGCTTGTTGGCCAATCAGGACCTGAGTATGACTGCACATCACATAATCATTTAACACAAACAATGGCTGCCCAGTTTCTCGAAAATGTTAAATTACACCATCTCTGATTGCAACGGACTGCCTCTCACGGACAGAAGAGACAGACATCAAACCGTCAATAGCCAGGTAACGTTAATGTTAAATAGCTAGCTAGCTAGATGTTGAGAAGGAGGGGTGTAACAGCTGTAGCTAGATAATATAACGCTACCTAGCTTCCAACATTAACTAGCTGGATAGATCTGCCTGCCATTTACATTAAACTGAACTCAAGATAGCTGGCTAACGTTAATTGTCCATAATCTATAAAATGTTAACTAGCTAACGTTACTGTACAGTAGCTAGCTAGCTATAGTGATGTCTGTATGAAAAACCTTTTTTAGCTAGTTTGTAGTTAAAACTGCATCGCCTATAAATGCACGAGTGTCGTCATAGGTCGGAGGCTCTGAGAGTTGGCACAGATTAGACGAGTGAACACTTTAGGGATTGTTAGCTACATAAATATAAAATTTCACTCGACCATTCGGGGCTGCTGTCTATTTTTCAGGCTAGAAACAGCTTTTGGTGGGCAAGCGGTCATTTGATTGCTGCTGCAGAGGAGTTCCTGCAAGAGGCAAAGGACAACGGGAACCTTCTTGGAGACAGAGCAGATCACTGACATCAACAATGAGGTGCGCCTCGACCACCACCACCACCACCACCACCACCACCACCACCACCACCACCTCCACCACCACCACCACCACCACCACCACCACCACCACCACCACCACCTCAGCTCCTCCACCACCACCTCCACCTCAGCTCCTCCACCACCACCTCCACCTCAGCTCCTCCACCACAACCACCACCTCCAATCACCACCACCTCAGCTCCACCACCACCACCACCACCTCCACCTCAGCTCCTCCACCACCACCACCACCTCCACCTCAGCTCCTCCACCACCACCACCACCACCTCCACCTCAGCTCCTCCACCACCACCACCACCTCCACCTCAGCTCCTCCACCACCACCACCACCTCCACCTCAGCTCCACCACCACCACCACCACCTCCACCACCACCTCCACCTCAGCTCCACCACCACCACCACCACCTCCACCTCAGCTCCACCACCACCACCACCACCACCACCTCAGCTCCTCCACCACCACCACCACCTCCACCTCAGCTCCACCACCACCACCACCACCACCTCCACCTCAGCTCCACCACCACCACCACCACCACCTCAGCTCCTCCACCACCACCACCACCACCTCCACCTCAGCTCCTCCACCACCACCACCACCACCACCACCACCACCTCAGCTCCACCACCACCACCACCACCACCTCCACCTCAGCTCCTCCACCACCACCTCCACCTCAGCTCCTCCACCACCACCACCACCACCACCACCACCTCAGCTCCTCCACCACCACCACCACCTCCACCTCAGCTCCACCACCACCACCACCACCACCACCACCACCTCCACCTCAGCTCCTCCACCACAACCACCACCTCAGCTCCTCCACCACCACCTCCTTGAACTTTTCTTCAACCAGAGCTTTGGAAACATTTAACATAACATTTTACATTTAACATTTAAGTCATTTAGCAGACGCTCTTATCCAGAGCGACTTACAAGTTGGTGCATTCACCTTATGATATCCAGTGGAACAACCACTTTACAATAGTGCATCTAACTCTTTTAAGGGGGGGGGGGGGTTAGATGGATTACTTTATCCTATCCTAGGTATTCCTTAAAGAGGAAACCCCCTCCTCTTTGCACGGAAACTGTTTCCCGTGGTAACACTCCTCCTCTTTGCACGGAAACTGTTTCCCGTGTTAACACTCCTCCTCTTTGTACAGAAACTGTTTCCCGTGTTAACACTCCTCCTCTTTGCACAGAAACTGTTTCCCGTGGTAACACTCCTCCTCTTTGTACAGAAACTGTTTCCCGTGGTAACACTCCTCCTCTTTGCACGGAAACTGTTTCCCGTGGTAACACTCCTCCTCTTTGCACGGAAACTGTTTCCCGTGGTAACACTCCTCCTCTTTGCACAGAAACTGTTTCCCGTGGTAACACTCCTCCTCTTTGTACAGAAACTGTTTCCCGTGGTAACACTCCTCCTCTTTGCACGGAAACTGTTTCCCGTGGTAACACTCCTCCTCTTTGTACAGAAACTGTTTCCCGTGGTAACACTCCTCCTCTTTGTACAGAAACTGTTTCCCGTGGTAACACTCCTCCTCTTTGCACGGAAACTGTTTCCCGTGGTAACACTCCTCCTCTTTGTACGGAAACTGTTTCCCGTGGTAACACTCCTCCTCTTTGCACGGAAACTGTTTCCCGTGGTAACACTCCTCCTCTTTGCACGGAAACTGTTTCCCGTGGTAACACTCCTCCTCTTTGCACAGAAACTGTTTCCCGTGGTAACACTCCTCCTCTTTGCACAGAAACTGTTTCCCGTGGTAACACTCCTCCTCTTTGCACAGAAACTGTTTCCCGTGGTAACACTCCTCCTCTTTGTACAGAAACTGTTTCCCGTGGTAACACTCCTCCTCTTTGCACGGAAACTGTTTCCCGTGGTAACACTCCTCCTCTTTGCACGGAAACTGTTTCCCGTGGTAACACTCCTCCTCTTTGCACAGAAACTGTTTCCCGTGGTAACACTCCTCCTCTTTGCACAGAAACTGTTTCCCGTGGTAACACTCCTCCTCTTTGTACAGAAACTGTTTCCCGTGGTAACACTCCTCCTCTTTGCACGGAAACTGTTTCCCGTGGTAACACTCCTCCTCTTTGTACAGAAACTGTTTCCCGTGGTAACACTCCTCCTCTTTGTACAGAAACTGTTTCCCGTGGTAACACTCCTCCTCTTTGCACGGAAACTGTTTCCCGTGGTAACACTCCTCCTCTTTGTACGGAAACTGTTTCCCGTGGTAACACTCCTCCTCTTTGCACGGAAACTGTTTCCCGTGGTAACACTCCTCCTCTTTGCACGGAAACTGTTTCCCGTGGTAACACTCCTCCTCTTTGCACAGAAACTGTTTCCCGTGGTAACACTCCTCCTCTTTGCACAGAAACTGTTTCCCGTGGTAACACTCCTCCTCTTTGTACAGAAACTGTTTCCCGTGGTAACACTCCTCCTCTTTGCACGGAAACTGTTTCCCGTGGTAACACTCCTCCTCTTTGCACGGAAACTGTTTCCCGTGGTAACACTCCTCCTCTTTGCACGGAAACTGTTTCCCGTGGTAACACTCCTCCTCTTTGCACGGAAACTGTTTCCCGTGGTAACACTCCTCCTCTTTGCACAGAAACTGTTTCCCGTGGTAACACTCCTCCTCTTTGCACAGAAACTGTTCCCCGTGGTAACACTCCTCCTCTTTGTACAGAAACTGTTTCCCGTGGTAACACTCCTCCTCTTTGCACGGAAACTGTTTCCCGTGGTAACACTCCTCCTCTTTGTACAGAAACTGTTTCCCGTGGTAACACTCCTCCTCTTTGCACGGAAACTGTTTCCCGTGGTAACACTCCTCCTCTTTGCACGGAAACTGTTTCCCGTGGTAACACTCCTCCTCTTTGCACGGAAACTGTTTCCCGTGGTAACACTCCTCCTCTTTGCACGGAAACTGTTTCCCGTGGTAACACTCCTCCTCTTTGCACGGAAACTGTTTCCCGTGGTAACACTCCTCCTCTTTGTACGGAAACTGTTTCCCGTGGTAACACTCCTCCTCTTTGCACGGAAACTGTTTCCCGTAGTAACACTCCTCCTCTTTGCACGGAAACTGTTTCCCGTGGTAACACTCCTCCTCTTTGCACGGAAACTGTTTCCCGTGGTAATACTCCTCCTCTTTGCACGGAAACTGTTTCCCGTGGTAACACTCCTCCTCTTTGCACGGAAACTGTTTCCCGTGGTAACACTCCTCCTCTTTGCACGGAAACTGTTTCCCGTGGTAACACTCTTCCTCTTTGCACGGAAACTGTTTCCCGTGGTAACACTCCTCCTCTTTGCACGGAAACTGTTTCCCGTGGTAACACTCTTCCTCTTTGCACGGAAACTGTTTCCCGTGGTAACACTCCCCCTCTTTCACACACACTGTATGATTTGGTCTCGAGAAAAGGTACTACAGACATCTTCAAACCTTAACAAAGAGTGTCAAGGTGTATGGCCCCTCAGTGGGTTCTGATAGATATCTATGTGTTTAGAGTGTCAAGGCTCCTCGGTGGGTTCTGATAGATATCTATGTGTTTAGAGTGTCAAGGCTCCTCGGTGGGTTCTGATAGATATCTATGTGTTTAGAGTGTCAAGGCTCCTCGGTGGGTTCTGATAGATATCTATGTGTTTAGAGTGTCAAGGCCCCTCGGTGGGTTCTGATAGATATCTATGTGTTTAGAGTGTCAAGGCTCCTCGGTGGGTTCTGATAGATATCTATGTGTTTAGAGTGTCAAGGCCCCTCGGTGGGTTCTGATAGATATCTATGTGTTTAGAGTGTCAAGGCCCCTCGGTGGGTTCTGATAGATATCTATGTGTTTAGAGTGTCAAGGCTCCTCGGTGGGTTCTGATAGATATCTATGTGTTTAGAGTGTCAAGGCTCCTCGGTGGGTTCTGATAGATATCTATGTGTTTAGAGTGTCAAGGCTCCTCGGTGGGTTCAGAGGGATATGTGTTTAGATACTACTGGGGTTGGCAGTGCAGCAGTGGTCCCTGGGTAACTTGTGCTGTAGCTGAACTGTACTTGACCTTGACCACATTTGAAACAATAAAGCAAAGTTATTCTCCATTCAACATATACCCCCACCTATCCATTCAACATATACCCCCACCTATCCATTCAACATATACCCCCCCCTATCCATTCAACATATACCCCCCCCCCTATCCATTCAACATATACCCCCACCTATCCATTCAACATATACCCCCCCCCCTATCCATTCAACATATACCCCCCCCCCCCTATCCATTCAACATATACCCCCCCTATCCATTCAACATATACCCCCCCTATCCATTCAACATATACCACCCCACCTATCCATTCAACATATACCCCCCCCCTATCCATTCAACATATACCCCCCCTATCCATTCAACATATACCCCCCCCCCTATCCATTCAACATATACCCCCCCCCTATCCATTCAACATATACCCCCCCCCTATCCATTCAACATATACCCCCCCCTATCCATTCAACATATACCCCCCCACCTATCCATTCAACATATACCCCCCCCCCCCCCCACCTATCCATTCAACATATACCCCCCCCCCCCACCTATCCATTCAACATATACCCCCCCCTATCCATTCAACATATACCCCCCCACCTATCCATTCAACATATACCCCCCCCTATCCATTCAACATATACCCCCCCTATCCATTCAACATATACCCCCCCCCTATCCATTCAACATATACCCCCCCTATCCATTCAACATATACCCCCCCCCCTATCCATTCAACATATACCCCCCCCCCTATCCTTTCAACATATACCCCCCCCCCTATCCATTCAACATATACCCCCCCCCACCTATCCATTCAACATATACCCCCCCCTATCCATTCAACATATACCCCCCCACCTATCCATTCAACATATACCCCCCCCTATCCATTCAACATATACCCCCCCCTATCCATTCAACATATACCCCCCCCCTATCCATTCAACATATACCCCCCCTATCCATTCAACATATACCCCCCCTATCCATTCAACATATACCCCCCCACCTATCCATTCAACATATACCCCCCACCTATCCATTCAACATATACCCCCCCCCCTATCCATTCAACATATACCCCCCCTATCCATTCAACATATACCCCCCCCTATCCATTCAACATATACCCCCCCTCCCCTATCCATTCAACATATACCCCCCCTCCCCTATCCATTCAACATATACCCCCCCCTATCCATTCAACATATAACCCCCCTATCCATTCAACATATACCCCCCCTATCCATTCAACATATACCCCCCCTATCCATTCAACATATACCCCCCCTATCCATTCAACATATACCCCCCCCCTATCCATTCAACATATACCCCCCCCCTAACCATTCAACATATACCCCCCCCCCCCTATCCATTCAACATATACCCCCCCCCTATCCATTCAACATATACCCCCCCCCCTATCCATTCAACATATACCCCCCCCCCTATCCATTCAACATATACCCCCCCCCCCCCTATCCATTCAACATATACCCCCCCCCCCTATCCATTCAACATATACCCCCCCCCCCCTATCCATTCAACATATACCCCCCCCCCCCTATCCATTCAACATATACCCCCCCCCTATCCATTCAACATATACCCCCCCTATCCATTCAACATATACCCCCCCTATCCATTCAACATATACCCCCCCTATCCATTCAACATATACCCCCCCTATCCATTCAACATATACCCCCCCTATCCATTCAACATATACCCCCCCTATCCATTCAACATATACCCCCCCACCTATCCATTTACCTTCTATTTTAAATTACCCGATCACGCTTTTGTTAATTTCCCTGTTGAGTTGTGGATTTATCTACTAATATTATAGATTTTTCTTCTTTCTTTGCCGTTACTGTGTTCCTGCTTTTTGGAAACCCCTTTCCACCCCCCCCCCCGTCCCGTCCCGTCCCTCGTTCACACACTGTATGATTTGGTCTCTAGAAAAGGTACGACATCTAGACGGATGGGGACCAGAGTTTAGACACAGGTGGCCTTTAACAAAAGTCAAGTACTTCTCCATTCCATTTAGTTTGGTCATGTTTGGAGAGAGACAGGTACTTGTAAGATATATATATATATATATACAGCCTATGGTTGAGGTTTATTGCTTTCGTACAACAGCCCCATCTGCTGATACACTATATGGCTTCTACTCAGTACAACACGACCCAGGAGAGGCCTACAGCAGACACTGGAGTGGATCCTTCAGAGCGTCCGTCCACGTCGTAGGAGGACAACAGAACATTCTCAATGGACATTATTAAAACAGAACTTTATCTTTTGGATTGCCCAAACGGGAACTTTTATAAATTGTTAAAATAAATAATTGTGTGGAACAACCCTGCTGCTCTTTTTTTTAAATTGTTTTAATTTAAAGAAGATGGGGATTCTACTAGACCGGTGGTTCGGCCCCCGTTGAATTTTATATCATTGTGTTTAACAGCACCCTGTTACAGTTAGTAACATAACATTGTTGACATATTGTGACAGCTTTAATAACATTTACATTTAAGTCATTTAGCAGACACTCTTATCCAGAGCGACTTACAAATTGGAAAGTTCATACATATTCATCCTGGTCCCCCCGTGGGGAATGAACCCACAACCCTGGCGTTGCAAGCGCCATGCTCTACCAACTGAGCCACACGGGACCACGTGTAATGTGGTAGAAGATGGACTAGTGCAGGGCTCTCCAACCCAGTTCCTGGAGAGTTACCGTCCTGTAAGTTCTCACTCCAACCTTAATAATTACCTGGTTAATAAGTTAATCAGGGTTAGTTACAACTGAGGTTGACTTTAAAACCTACAGGAGGGTTTCTCCAGGAACAGGGTTGGAGTTAAAACCTACAGGAGGGTCTCTCCGGGAACAGGGTTGGAGTTAAAACCTACAGGAGGGTATCTCTCCAGGAACAGGGGTGGAGTTAAAACCTACAGGAGGGTTTCTCTCCAGGAACAGGGTTGTAGTTAAAACCTACAGGAGGGTAGCTCTCCAGGAACAGGGTTGGAGTTAAAACCTACAGGAGGGTTTCTCTCCAGGAACAGGGTTGGAGTTAAAACCTACAGGAGGGTATCTCTCCAGGAACAGGGTTGGAGTTAAAACCTACAGGAGGCTTTCTCTCCAGGAACAGGGTTGGAGTTAAAACCTACAGGAGGGTCTCTCTCCAGGAACAGGGTTGGAGAGTCTTGGACTAGTGGATCTAGTTCTTAAATCAATGCATTTTGAATTTTTCACTAGAAAAGGTGCAGTTTCCAGAAGTTGGATGGAAAGCCTTATCGTTGTATGTAGTTCTCATTCAATTATTGTCACGTTCCTGACCTGTTTTCTCTTATTTTTGTATGTGTTTAGTTGGTCAGGGCGTGAGTTGGGGTGGGCATTCTATGTTACGTGTTTCTATGTTTAGGTTCATTGTTTGTTAGCCTTATATGGTTCTCAATCAGGGACAGGTGTTATTCATTTCCTCTGATTGAGAATCATGTATAGGTAGGCTGTTTCACTCTTGTTTGTGGGTGGTTGTCTTCCGTGTCTGTGTATGTTGCACCACACGGGACTGTTTCGTTTTGTCGTTCGTGTGTGTAGTCTGTTCCTGTTCGTGCGTTCTTCGTGTTCTGTAAGTTCGTTTGTTCAGGTCTGTTGACTTCGTTTATTATTTTGTAAATTCTCAAATGTGTTTAGTTTTCGTCTTGTTTAATAAATATCATTATGTCAACATTTCACGCTGCGCTTTGGTCCAATCCCTACTCCTCCTCTTCAGACGAAGAGGAGGAGAACGACCGTTACAGTTATAATGGCTGAAGTTAATTTCTTCAATGTTAGGACATCAAACGATCAGATTTGGATGAGATGGCTGCAATACATCAGTCAATATCAGCAAAGGATTGTGGTTATAAATTGAAGTGTCAGTGACGTGTTTCTGAAAAAGTAAACCATAAAACACCAAGACAAACAACAATATGAACTGTATAATGAATATAATTTCAGATGAATGATCGTGAACATTAACAGCCAGTACGGACATACACTGCATTAGGAAAGTATTCAGACCCCTGGACCTGTTCCACATTTTGTTACGTTATACAACCTTAATCTAAAATAGTTTAAATAACCAAGAAGACTCGAGGCTGTAATCGCTGCCAAAGGTGCTTCAACAAAGTACTGAGTAAAGGGTCTGAATAGTTATGTAAATGTGTAAATGCTTCTTTTTATTTTTTTTAAGACATTTGCAAAAATGTCTAAAAACCTGTTTTTGCTTTGTCATTATGTGGTATTGTGTGTAGATTGACGAGGGGAAAAAATAATTTAATCCATTTTAGAATAAGGCTGTAATGTAATAAAATGTGGAATAAGTCAAGGGGTCTGAAGGACAGGAGAGAGGTGAGAAGAGAGGACAAGTGAGAGGTGTTGAGAGGGGGCAGGTGAGAGGTGTTGAGAGAGGACAAGTGAGAGGTGTTGAGAGGGGGCAGGTGAGAGGTGTTGAGAGAGGACAAGTGAGAGGTGTTGAGAGGGGGCAGGTGAGAGGTGTTGAGAGGGGGCAGGTGAGAGGTGTTGAGAGGGGGCAGGAGAGAGGTGTTGAGAGAGGACAAGTGAGAGGTGTTGAGAGGGGGCAGGTGAGAGGTGTTGAGAGAGGACAAGTGAGAGGTGTTGAGAGGGGGCAGGTGAGAGGTGTTGAGAGGGGGCAGGTGAGAGGTGTTGAGAGGGGGCAGGAGAGAGGTGAGAAGAGAGGACAAGTGAGAGGTGTTGAGAGGGGGCAGGTGAGAGGTGAGAAGAGAGGACAAGTGAGAGGTGTTGAGAGGGGGCAGGTGAGAGGTGTTGAGAGGGGGCAGGTGAGAGGTGTTGAGAGGGGGCAGGTGAGAGGTGTTGAGAGGGGGCGGGTAAGAGGTGTTGAGAGGGGGCAGGTGAGATGTGTTGAGAGGGGGCGGGTAAGAGGTGTTGAGAGGGGACAGGTAAGAGGTGTTGAGAGGGGACAGGTGAGAGGTATTGAGAGGGGTCAGGTGAGAGGTGTTGAGAGGGGGCGGGTAAGAGGTGTTGAGAGGGGACAGGTAAGAGGTGTTGAGAGGGGACAGGTGGGAGGTATTGAGAGGGGGCAGGTGAGAGGTGTTGAGAGGGGGCAGGTGAGAGGTGTTGAGAGGGGGCAGGTGAGAGGTGTTGAGAGGGGACAGGTGAGAGGTGTTGAGAGGGGGCAGGTGAGAGGTGTTGAGAGGGGGCAGGTGAGATGAGGCGATAGAACCACACAAAGGTTATAACTATCAAGTAGTTCAACTGTAGTCCGATACAAACATCAAGTATATTATTATTATGTAGTGTCATCCTAGTCCTCTGCACATCCTCCACAGACAACCCCTCCACAGACAACCCTTCCACAGACAACCCCTCCACAGACAACCCTTCCACAGACAACCCTTCCACAGACAACCCCTCCACAGACAACCCCTCCACAGACAACCCTCCCACAGACAACCCCTCCACAGACAACCCTCCCACAGTCAACCCCTCCACAGACAACCCCTCCACAGACAACCCCTCCACATACAACCCCTCCCACAGACAACCCCTCCACAGACAACCCCTCCACAGACAACCACTCCACAGACAACCCCTCCACAGACAACCCCTCCACAGACTACCACTCCACAGACAACCCCTCCACATACAACCCCTCCCACAGACAACCCCTCCACAGACAACCCCTCCACAGACAACCCCTCCACAGACAATCCCTCCACAGACAACCCCTCCACAGATAACTCCTCCACATACAACCCCTCCACAGACAACCCCTCCACAGACAACCCCTCCACAGACAACCACTCCACAGACAACCCCTCCACAGACAACCCCTCCACAGACAACCCTTCCACAGACAACCCCTCCACAGACAACCCCTCCACAGACAACCCCTCCCACAGACAACCACTCCACAGACAACCCCTCCACAGACAACCCCTCCACAGACAACCCCTCCACAGACAACCACTCCACAGACAACCCCTCCACAGACAACCCCTCCACAGACTACCACTCCACAGACAACCCCTCCACATACAACCCCTCCCACAGACAACCCCTACACAGACAACCCCTCCACAGACAACCCCTCCACAGACAACCACTCCACAGACAACCACTCCACAGACAACCCCTCCACAGACAACCCCTCCACAGACAACCCCTCCACAGACAACCACTCCACAGACAACCCCTCCACAGACAACCCCTCCACAGACAACCCCTCCACAGACAACCCTTCCACAGACAACCACTCCACAGACAACCCCTACACAGACAACCCCTCCACAGACAACCCCTCCACAGACAACCCCTACACAGACAACCACTCCACAGTCAACCCCTCCACAGATAACCCCTCCACAGACAACCCCTTCCACAGACAACCCCTCCACAGACAACCCCTCCCACAGACAACCCCTCCACAGACAACCCTTCCACAGACAACCCTTCTACAGACAACCCTTCCACAGACAACCCCTCCACAGACAACCCCTCCACAGACAACCCCTCCACAGACAACCCTTCCACAGACAACCCCTCCACAGACAACCCTTCCACAGACAACCCCTCCACAGACAACCCCTCCACAGACAACCCTTCCACAGACAACCCTTCTACAGACAACCCTTCCACAGACAACCCCTCCACAGACAACCCCTCCACAGACAACCCTTCCACAGACAACCCTTCCACAGACAACCCCTCCACAGACAACCCCTCCACAGACAACCCCTCCACAGACAACCCTTCCACAGACAACCCCTCCACAGACAACCCCTCCACAGACAACCCTTCCACAGACAACCCTTCTACAGACAACCCTTCCACAGACAACCCCTCCACAGACAACCCCTCCACAGACAACCCCTCCACAGACAACCCTTCCACAGACAACCCCTCCACAGACAACCCTTCCACAGACAACCCCTCCACAGACAACCCCTCCACAGACAACCACTCCACAGACAACCCCTCCACAGACAACCCCTCCACAGACTACCACTCCACAGACAACCCCTCCACATACAACCCCTCCCACAGACAACCCCTCCACAGACAACCCCTCCACAGACAACCCCTCCACAGACAACCCCTCCACAGACAACCCCTCCACAGATAACTCCTCCACATACAACCCCTCCACAGACAACCCCTCCACAGACAACCCCTCCACAGACAACCACTCCACAGACAACCCCTCCACAGACAACCCCTCCACAGACAACCCTTCCACAGACAACCCCTCCACAGACAACCCCTCCACAGACAACCCCTCCCACAGACAACCACTCCACAGACAACCCCTCCACAGACAACCCCTCCACAGGCAACCCCTCCACAGACAACCACTCCACAGACAACCCCTCCACAGACAACCCCTCCACAGACTACCACTCCACAGACAACCCCTCCACATACAACCCCTCCCACAGACAACCCCTACACAGACAACCCCTCCACAGACAACCACTCCACAGACAACCACTCCACAGACAACCCCTCCACAGACAACCCCTCCACAGACAACCCCTCCACAGACAACCACTCCACAGACAACCCCTCCACAGACAACCCCTCCACAGACAACCCCTCCACAGACAACCCTTCCACAGACAACCACTCCACAGACAACCCCTACACAGACAACCCCTCCACAGACAACCCCTCCACAGACAACCCCTACACAGACAACCACTCCACAGTCAACCCCTCCACAGATAACCCCTCCACAGACAACCCCTTCCACAGACAACCCCTCCACAGACAACCCCTCCCACAGACAACCCCTCCACAGACAACCCTTCCACAGACAACCCTTCTACAGACAACCCTTCCACAGACAACCCCTCCACAGACAACCCCTCCACAGACAACCCCTCCACAGACAACCCTTCCACAGACAACCCCTCCACAGACAACCCTTCCACAGACAACCCCTCCACAGACAACCCCTCCACAGACAACCCTTCCACAGACAACCCTTCTACAGACAACCCTTCCACAGACAACCCCTCCACAGACAACCCCTCCACAGACAACCCTTCCACAGACAACCCTTCCACAGACAACCCCTCCACAGACAACCCCTCCACAGACAACCCCTCCACAGACAACCCTTCCACAGACAACCCCTCCACAGACAACCCCTCCACAGACAACCCTTCCACAGACAACCCTTCTACAGACAACCCTTCCACAGACAACCCCTCCACAGACAACCCCTCCACAGACAACCCCTCCACAGACAACCCTTCCACAGACAACCCCTCCACAGACAACCCTTCCACAGACAACCCCTCCACAGACAACCCCTCCACAGACAACCCTTCCACAGACAACCCTTCCACAGACAACCACTCCACAGACAACCCTTCCACAGACAACCACTCCACAGACAACCCCTCCACAGACAACCCCTCCACAGTCAACCCCTCCACAGACAACCCCTCCACAGACAACCCCTCCACAGACAACCCCTCCACAGACAACCCCTCCACAGACAACCCCTCCACAGTCAACCCCTCCACAGACAACCCTTCCACAGTCAACCCCTCCCACATACAAACCTTCCATCTATATAACAAAAGACCAACATTAACAATTGTAATTCAGCCTGAAATATACATTTTATAGTACTGAGTTTATCAACAAGTGAATGACTTAGCTGAATGTATTCAGAGAGTGGCAATCTTCTAATCCGCCCCCTCCCACCACCCTCTGTCTTCTCTCCACTATTGACTGCAATGCATTAATGTTAGTGTTCAGTTATAAATATATTTATACCACAGCATTGTTGAATTCTAGAATGGGCATTTAAAACCAGTTCGGAAAGAAAACAGCACGTAGAAATAAGTTTAACCATTTATTAAGCAATGAATAATGCAAGTCTTGGCGATATAGGCTCTGCTCCTTCAGGGTAGCTCACTGCCCAAGCAAAGCGTCTATATAAAATAGCCTGCGGGCAGTGAGTGTGGTAATAATAGTAGTAGTAACAGTAGCAGCGGGAAGCTATACCAATGCCCCTGGCAGGAACACAGAACCTAACAGGTGGAGGCTGGGGTGGTGCTGGGAGCAAGAAGCCAGTAAACAGTATCAGCAGTAACAGTAGCAGTAGAAGTAGCAGTAACAGCAAGCAGCAGTAACAGGAACAGCAAGCAGCAGTAACAGGAACAGGAACAGTAGTAGCAGCAGTAACAGTATAACAGTAGCAGTAACAGTAGTAGTAACAGCAGTAACAGTAGCAGTAATTGTAACAGTAGTAGTAACAGTAGCAGTAACAGTAACAGTAACAGCAGTAGTAGTAACAGTAGCAGTAACAGCAGTAACAGTAGCAGTAACAGTAACAGTAGTAGTAACAGTAGTAGTAACAGTAACAGTAGTAGTAACAGTAGTAGTAACAGTAGCAATAACAGTAACAGCAGTAACAGTAGCAGTAACAGTAACAGTAGTAGTAGTAGTAACAGTAACAGTAGCAGTAACAGTAACAGTAACAGTAACAGTAGTAGTAACAGTAACAGTAGTAGTAACAGTAACAGTAGTAGTAATAGTAGCAGTAACAGTAGTAGTAACAGTAACAGTAGTAGTAACAGTAGTAGTAACAGTAACAGTAGTAGTAACAGTAGCAATAACAGTAACAGCAGTAACAGTAGCAGTAGTAGTAGTAGTAGTAGTAGTAACAGTAGTAGTAACAGTAACAGTAACAGTAGTAGTAACAGTAACAGTAGTAGTAACAGTAGCAGTAGTAGTAACAGTAACAGTAGTAGTAACAGTAACAGTAGTAGTAACAGTAGTAGTAACAGTAGTAGTAACAGTAACAGTAATAGTAGTAGTAGCAGTAACAGTAACAGTAGTAGTAACAGTAGTAGTAACAGTAACAGTAGTAGTAACAGTAGCAATAACAGTAACAGCAGTAACAGTAGCAGTAGTAGTAGTAGTAGTAGTAGTAACAGTAGTAGTAACAGTAACAGTAGTAGTAACAGTAACAGTAGTAGTAACAGTAACAGTAGCAGTAACAGTAACAGTAGCAGTA
>NC_092092.1:1790953-1803453 GCF_045679555.1 Salvelinus alpinus
TTAACATTCTAAACCTCTAGTGTCCCTGAAGGTCATTTAACATTCTAAACCTCTAGTGTCCCTGAAGGTCATTTAACATTCTAAACCTCTAGTGTCCCTGAAGGTCATTTAACATTCTAAACCTCTAGTGTCCCTGAAGGTCATTTAACATTCTAAACCTCTAGCGTCCCTGAAGGTCATTTAACATTCTAAACCTCTAGCGTCCCTGAAGGTCATTTAACATTCTAAACCTCTAGTGTCCCTGAAGGTCATTTAACATTCTAAACCTCTAGTGTCCCTGAAGGTCATTTAACATTCTAAACCTCTAGTGTCCCTGAAGGTCATTTAACATTCTAAACCTCTAGTGTCCCTGAAGATCATTTAACATTCTAAACCTCTAGTGTCCCTGAAGGTCATTTAACATTCTAAACCTCTAGTGTCCCTGAAGGTCATTTAACATTCTAAACCTCTAGCGTCCCTGAAGGTCATTTAACATTGTTGTTGTGAATTGGACCATTGTCCTGTCCTGCTAAGCATTCAAAATGTAACGAGTACTTTTGGGTGTCAGGGAAAATGTATGGAGTAAAAAGTACATTATTTTCTTTAGGAATGTAGTGGAGTAAAAGTAAAGTTGTCAAAAATATAAATAGTAAAGTACATGTAACAGTATAACTTTAGACCGTCCCCTCGCGAACCAGGGACCCTCTGCACACATCAACAACAGTCACCCACGAAGCGTCGTTACCCATCGCTCCACAAAAGGCCGCGGCCCTTGCAGAGCAAGGGGAAACCCTACTTCAAGGTTTCAGAGCAAGTGACGTAACCGATAGAAACGCTATTAGCGCGTACCCGCTAACTAGCTAGCCATTTCACATCCGTTACATACAGATACCCTAAAAAAAACGATTTTAAGTAGTTCTTTAAAGTAGTTTTACTTAATTACTTTACACCACTGGGTATTTCACCCAATAGATATGTGAGTTTATCAAAATTGGGTTTGTTTTTGAATTCTTTGTGGATCTGTGTAATCGGAGGGAAATATGTGTCTCTAATATGGTCATACATTGGGCAGCTCAGTTTCCACCTCATTCACCTCAATATGGTCATACATAGGAAGTGCAGCTCAGTTTCCACCTCATTTTGTGGGCAGTGTGCACATAGCCTGTCTTCTCTTGAGAGCCAGGTCTGCCTACGGCGGCCTTTTTCAATAGCAAGGCTATGCTCACTGAATCTGTACATAGTCAAAGATTTCCTTAAATTTGGGTCAGTCACAGTGGTCAGGTATTCTGCCACCGTGTACTCTCTGTTTAGGACCAAATAGCATTCTACTTTGCTCTGTTTTTTTTTGTTCTTTTGTGTTCTCTATCTCTCTCCCTTCCTCTCTCTCCCCCTCCTTCTCTCTCTCACACTTTTCCTCCCTCTCTTTCTCTCTCTCCCCTATCTCCTTCTCAGCTATTCGTCTTGGCTGAGTATTTATAGAAAATCCCACTGTCACATATACTTTTACAGAAAAGCTGGCGTACCCCCAGAGAAATGATTTAGTTTAGAGCTGCTGACTAACGGTGAATAAACTGGAAGCTATAAAAATCTATATATATAAAACAAAAGGAGTCACATATACTCCCATATATATATATATATATATATATACATATACATAAAACACCAACATCTCGGCATCACCCTGAAGAAGACGCAGTAAATAACTGGGGGTTTATATATACTGTGTTCCACTTACACACTGAGTATGTACATATGCTGTGCTCAGGACAAGTATAAACAGGCATGTTTTCACCAAGGTGATAATTGATTTTGTGTTCATATTTATTTACTGATTTACATTGTGTTGCTAGTTTTCTAAATCTCTTTGGGGCGCATTCCAAAAGGCACCCTAAAAGTTATGTAATTCGATTATTTCATATTTAGTGCACTACTTTTGACCAGCGCCTTATGGGTAGGTCTAGGCAATTTTATTTTTGATTTTTCTACCCCGTATTTTGATCATTCGAGATATAGCACCTTCTCACACCATGTGTGGATTAATTGTCACGTATTCATACCACGATCATCTAACGTAATTATCCAATTAGTTGAAAATTTCTCAACCATGTGGATTGACTTCAAATGAAAATGTTTGCCAACACTTATTCTCATCAGCAGCCTACGCTTTAGCCTAACGCATCAAATTATTAGCCGGGGATATTAACAAAATAAACCTTTAATTTATTCATGGTCTTTTATCAACATTATATGGGAATAATAGGCATTTTATCTGCGAAAACGTAGTCTATTTCTGAACAAAGTAACCATTATCATTTCACTATATAAATACATGTAAAAACATGAAGGCTGAGGATCTGGCTTTTACAAGTGCAAACATATCTCTGGAAAAAGTTGACAATCCCAAAATGCGCTCATTCATTAACACACATGTCAAGAACAGAGGCGGAGTCTGGAGAAGAAAGAAATGACAACATCTCCATAATAACAGACAAAACAGACAATGTGTTCTTCTGTTGTAAGACAGATAGATGTTGTTCTGGCTGAAACACAAGACCAATGTGTTCTTCTGTTGTAGGACAGGTAGATGTTGTTCTGGCTGAAACACAAGACCAATGTGTTCTTCTGTTGTAGGACAGATAGGTGTTGTTCTGGCTGAAACACAAGACCAATGTGTTCTTCTGTTGTAGGACAGGTAGATGTTGTTCTGGCTGAAACACAAGACCAATGTGTTCTTCTGTTGTAGGACAGGTAGATGTTGTTCTGGCTGAAACACAAGACCAATGTGTTCTTCTGTTGTAGGACAGATAGGTGTTGTTCTGGCTGAAACACAAGACCAATGTGTTCTTCTGTTGTAGGACAGATAGGTGTTGTTCTGGCTGAAACACAAGACCAATGTGTTCTTCTGTTGTAGGACAGATAGGTGTTGTTCTGGCTGAAACACAAGACCAATGTGTTCTTCTGTTGTAGGACAGATAGGTGTTGTTCTGGCTGAAACACAAGACCAATGTGTTCTTCTGTTGTAGGACAGATAGATGTTGTTCTGGCTGAAACACAAGACCAATGTGTTCTTCTGTTGTAGGACAGATAGATGTTGTTCTGACTGAAACACAAGACCAATGTGTTCTTCTGTTGTAGGACAGGTAGGTGTTGTTCTGGCTGAAACACAAGACCAATGTGTTCTTCTGTTGTAGGACAGATAGGTGTTGTTCTGGCTGAAACACAAGACCAATGTGTTCTTCTGTTGTAGGACAGATAGGTGTTGTTCTGGCTGAAACACAAGACCAATGTGTTCTTCTGTTGTAGGACAGATAGATGTTGTTCTGGCTGAAACACAAGACCAATGTGTTCTTCTGTTGTAGGACAGATAGGTGTTGTTCTGGCTGAAACACAAGACCAATGTGTTCTTCTGTTGTAGGACAGATAGATGTTGTTCTGACTGAAACACAAGACCAATGTGTTCTTCTGTTGTAGGACAGGTAGGTGTTGTTCTGGCTGAAACACAAGACCAATGTGTTCTTCTGTTGTAGGACAGATAGGTGTTGTTCTGGCTGAAACACAAGACCAATGTGTTCTTCTGTTGTAGGACAGATAGGTGTTGTTCTGGCTGAAACACAAGACCAATGTGTTCTTCTGTTGTAGGACAGATAGATGTTGTTCTGGCTGAAACACAAGACCAATGTGTTCTTCTGTTGTAGGACAGATAGGTGTTGTTCTGGCTGAAACACAAGACCAATGTGTTCTTCTGTTGTAGGACAGATAGGTGTTGTTCTGGCTGAAACACAAGACCAATGTGTTCTTCTGTTGTAGGACAGATAGATGTTGTTCTGGCTGAAACACAAGACCAATGTGTTCTTCTGTTGTAGGACAGGTATATGTTGTTCTGGCTGAAACACAAGACCAATGTGTTCTTCTGTTGTAGGACAGGTAGATGTTGTTCTGGCTGAAACACAAGACCAATGTGTTCTTCTGTTGTAGGACAGATAGATGTTGTTCTGGCTGAAACACAAGACCAATGTGTTCTTCTGTTGTAGGACAGATAGATGTTGTTCTGGCTGAAACACAAGACCAATGTGTTCTTCTGTTGTAGGACAGATAGATGTTGTTCTGACTGAAACACAAGACCAATGTGTTCTTCTGTTGTAGGACAGATAGATGTTGTTCTGGCTGAAACACAAGACCAATGTGTTCTTCTGTTGTAGGACAGATAGGTGTTGTTCTGGCTGAAACACAAGACCAATGTGTTCTTCTGTTGTAGGACAGATAGGTGTTGTTCTGGCTGAAACACAAGACCAATGTGTTCTTCTGTTGTAGGACAGATAGATGTTGTTCTGGCTGAAACACAAGACCAATGTGTTCTTCTGTTGTAGGACAGATATGTGTTGTTCTGGCTGAAACACAAGACCAATGTGTTCTTCTGTTGTAGGACAGATAGATGTTGTTCTGGCTGAAACACAAGACCAATGTGTTCTTCTGTTGTAGGACAGGTAGGTGTTGTTCTGGCTGAAACACAAGACCAATGTGTTCTTCTGTTGTAGGACAGATAGGTGTTGTTCTGGCTGAAACACAAGACCAATGTGTTCTTCTGTTGTAGGACAGATAGGTGTTGTTCTGGCTGAAACACAAGACCAATGTGTTCTTCTGTTGTAGGACAGATAGATGTTGTTCTGGCTGAAACACAAGACCAATGTGTTCTTCTGTTGTAGGACAGATAGATGTTGTTCTGACTGAAACACAAGACCAATGTGTTCTTCTGTTGTAGGACAGGTAGGTGTTGTTCTGGCTGAAACACAAGACCAATGTGTTCTTCTGTTGTAGGACAGATAGGTGTTGTTCTGGCTGAAACACAAGACCAATGTGTTCTTCTGTTGTAGGACAGATAGGTGTTGTTCTGGCTGAAACACAAGACCAATGTGTTCTTCTGTTGTAGGACAGATAGGTGTTGTTCTGGCTGAAACACAAGACCAATGTGTTCTTCTGTTGTAGGACAGATAGATGTTGTTCTGGCTGAAACACAAGACCAATGTGTTCTTCTGTTGTAGGACAGGTATATGTTGTTCTGGCTGAAACACAAGACCAATGTGTTCTTCTGTTGTAGGACAGGTAGATGTTGTTCTGGCTGAAACACAAGACCAATGTGTTCTTCTGTTGTAGGACAGATAGATGTTGTTCTGGCTGAAACACAAGACCAATGTGTTCTTCTGTTGTAGGACAGATAGATGTTGTTCTGGCTGAAACACAAGACCAATGTGTTCTTCTGTTGTAGGACAGATAGATGTTGTTCTGGCTGAAACACAAGACCAATGTGTTCTTCTGTTGTAGGACAGATAGGTGTTGTTCTGGCTGAAACACAAGACCAATGTGTTCTTCTGTTGTAGGACAGATAGATGTTGTTCTGACTGAAACACAAGACCAATGTGTTCTTCTGTTGTAGGACAGATAGATGTTGTTCTGGCTGAAACACAAGACCAATGTGTTCTTCTGTTGTAGGACAGATAGGTGTTGTTCTGGCTGAAACACAAGACCAATGTGTTCTTCTGTTGTAGGACAGATAGGTGTTGTTCTGGCTGAAACACAAGACCAATGTGTTCTTCTGTTGTAGGACAGATAGATGTTGTTCTGGCTGAAACACAAGACCAATGTGTTCTTCTGTTGTAGGACAGATAGGTGTTGTTCTGGCTGAAACACAAGACCAATGTGTTCTTCTGTTGTAGGACAGATAGATGTTGTTCTGGCTGAAACACAAGACCAATGTGTTCTTCTGTTGTAGGACAGGTAGGTGTTGTTCTGGCTGAAACACAAGACCAATGTGTTCTTCTGTTGTAGGACAGATAGGTGTTGTTCTGGCTGAAACACAAGACCAATGTGTTCTTCTGTTGTAGGACAGATAGGTGTTGTTCTGGCTGAAACACAAGACCAATGTGTTCTTCTGTTGTAGGACAGATAGATGTTGTTCTGGCTGAAACACAAGACCAATGTGTTCTTCTGTTGTAGGACAGATAGATGTTGTTCTGACTGAAACACAAGACCAATGTGTTCTTCTGTTGTAGGACAGGTAGGTGTTGTTCTGGCTGAAACACAAGACCAATGTGTTCTTCTGTTGTAGGACAGATAGGTGTTGTTCTGGCTGAAACACAAGACCAATGTGTTCTTCTGTTGTAGGACAGATAGGTGTTGTTCTGGCTGAAACACAAGACCAATGTGTTCTTCTGTTGTAGGACAGATAGATGTTGTTCTGGCTGAAACACAAGACCAATGTGTTCTTCTGTTGTAGGACAGATAGGTGTTGTTCTGGCTGAAACACAAGACCAATGTGTTCTTCTGTTGTAGGACAGATAGATGTTGTTCTGACTGAAACACAAGACCAATGTGTTCTTCTGTTGTAGGACAGGTAGGTGTTGTTCTGGCTGAAACACAAGACCAATGTGTTCTTCTGTTGTAGGACAGATAGGTGTTGTTCTGGCTGAAACACAAGACCAATGTGTTCTTCTGTTGTAGGACAGATAGGTGTTGTTCTGGCTGAAACACAAGACCAATGTGTTCTTCTGTTGTAGGACAGATAGATGTTGTTCTGGCTGAAACACAAGACCAATGTGTTCTTCTGTTGTAGGACAGATAGGTGTTGTTCTGGCTGAAACACAAGACCAATGTGTTCTTCTGTTGTAGGACAGATAGGTGTTGTTCTGGCTGAAACACAAGACCAATGTGTTCTTCTGTTGTAGGACAGATAGATGTTGTTCTGGCTGAAACACAAGACCAATGTGTTCTTCTGTTGTAGGACAGGTATATGTTGTTCTGGCTGAAACACAAGACCAATGTGTTCTTCTGTTGTAGGACAGATAGGTGTTGTTCTGGCTGAAACACAAGACCAATGTGTTCTTCTGTTGTAGGACAGGTAGATGTTGTTCTGGCTGAAACACAAGACCAATGTGTTCTTCTGTTGTAGGACAGATAGATGTTGTTCTGGCTGAAACACAAGACCAATGTGTTCTTCTGTTGTAGGACAGATAGATGTTGTTCTGGCTGAAACACAAGACCAATGTGTTCTTCTGTTGTAGGACAGATAGATGTTGTTCTGACTGAAACACAAGACCAATGTGTTCTTCTGTTGTAGGACAGATAGATGTTGTTCTGGCTGAAACACAAGACCAATGTGTTCTTCTGTTGTAGGACAGATAGGTGTTGTTCTGGCTGAAACACAAAACCAATGTGTTCTTCTGTTGTAGGACAGATAGGTGTTGTTCTGGCTGAAACACAAGACCAATGTGTTCTTCTGTTGTAGGACAGATAGATGTTGTTCTGGCTGAAACACAAGACCAATGTGTTCTTCTGTTGTAGGACAGATAGGTGTTGTTCTGGCTGAAACACAAGACCAATGTGTTCTTCTGTTGTAGGACAGATAGATGTTGTTCTGGCTGAAACACAAGACCAATGTGTTCTTCTGTTGTAGGACAGGTATATGTTGTTCTGGCTGAAACACAAGACCAATGTGTTCTTCTGTTGTAGGACAGGTAGATGTTGTTCTGGCTGAAACACAAGACCAATGTGTTCTTCTGTTGTAGGACAGATAGATGTTGTTCTGGCTGAAACACAAGACCAATGTGTTCTTCTGTTGTAGGACAGATAGATGTTGTTCTGGCTGAAACACAAGACCAATGTGTTCTTCTGTTGTAGGACAGATAGATGTTGTTCTGACTGAAACACAAGACCAATGTGTTCTTCTGTTGTAGGACAGATAGATGTTGTTCTGGCTGAAACACAAGACCAATGTGTTCTTCTGTTGTAGGACAGATAGGTGTTGTTCTGGCTGAAACACAAGACCAATGTGTTCTTCTGTTGTAGGACAGATAGGTGTTGTTCTGGCTGAAACACAAGACCAATGTGTTCTTCTGTTGTAGGACAGATAGATGTTGTTCTGGCTGAAACACAAGACCAATGTGTTCTTCTGTTGTAGGACAGATAGGTGTTGTTCTGGCTGAAACACAAGACCAATGTGTTCTTCTGTTGTAGGACAGATAGATGTTGTTCTGGCTGAAACACAAGACCAATGTGTTCTTCTGTTGTAGGACAGGTAGGTGTTGTTCTGGCTGAAACACAAGACCAATGTGTTCTTCTGTTGTAGGACAGATAGGTGTTGTTCTGGCTGAAACACAAGACCAATGTGTTCTTCTGTTGTAGGACAGATAGGTGTTGTTCTGGCTGAAACACAAGGCCAATGTGTTCTTCTGTTGTAGGACAGATAGATGTTGTTCTGGCTGAAACACAAGACCAATGTGTTCTTCTGTTGTAGGACAGATAGATGTTGTTCTGACTGAAACACAAGACCAATGTGTTCTTCTGTTGTAGGACAGGTAGGTGTTGTTCTGGCTGAAACACAAGACCAATGTGTTCTTCTGTTGTAGGACAGATAGGTGTTGTTCTGGCTGAAACACAAGACCAATGTGTTCTTCTGTTGTAGGACAGATAGGTGTTGTTCTGGCTGAAACACAAGACCAATGTGTTCTTCTGTTGTAGGACAGATAGGTGTTGTTCTGGCTGAAACACAAGGCCAATGTGTTCTTCTGTTGTAGGACAGATAGATGTTGTTCTGGCTGAAACACAAGACCAATGTGTTCTTCTGTTGTAGGACAGATAGATGTTGTTCTGACTGAAACACAAGACCAATGTGTTCTTCTGTTGTAGGACAGGTAGGTGTTGTTCTGGCTGAAACACAAGACCAATGTGTTCTTCTGTTGTAGGACAGATAGGTGTTGTTCTGGCTGAAACACAAGACCAATGTGTTCTTCTGTTGTAGGACAGATAGGTGTTGTTCTGGCTGAAACACAAGACCAATGTGTTCTTCTGTTGTAGGACAGATAGATGTTGTTCTGGCTGAAACACAAGACCAATGTGTTCTTCTGTTGTAGGACAGATAGGTGTTGTTCTGGCTGAAACACAAGACCAATGTGTTCTTCTGTTGTAGGACAGATAGATGTTGTTCTGACTGAAACACAAGACCAATGTGTTCTTCTGTTGTAGGACAGGTAGGTGTTGTTCTGGCTGAAACACAAGACCAATGTGTTCTTCTGTTGTAGGACAGATAGGTGTTGTTCTGGCTGAAACACAAGACCAATGTGTTCTTCTGTTGTAGGACAGATAGGTGTTGTTCTGGCTGAAACACAAGACCAATGTGTTCTTCTGTTGTAGGACAGATAGATGTTGTTCTGGCTGAAACACAAGACCAATGTGTTCTTCTGTTGTAGGACAGATAGGTGTTGTTCTGGCTGAAACACAAGACCAATGTGTTCTTCTGTTGTAGGACAGATAGGTGTTGTTCTGGCTGAAACACAAGACCAATGTGTTCTTCTGTTGTAGGACAGATAGATGTTGTTCTGGCTGAAACACAAGACCAATGTGTTCTTCTGTTGTAGGACAGGTATATGTTGTTCTGGCTGAAACACAAGACCAATGTGTTCTTCTGTTGTAGGACAGGTAGATGTTGTTCTGGCTGAAACACAAGACCAATGTGTTCTTCTGTTGTAGGACAGATAGATGTTGTTCTGGCTGAAACACAAGACCAATGTGTTCTTCTGTTGTAGGACAGATAGATGTTGTTCTGGCTGAAACACAAGACCAATGTGTTCTTCTGTTGTAGGACAGATAGGTGTTGTTCTGGCTGAAACACAAGACCAATGTGTTCTTCTGTTGTAGGACAGATAGATGTTGTTCTGACTGAAACACAAGACCAATGTGTTCTTCTGTTGTAGGACAGATAGATGTTGTTCTGGCTGAAACACAAGACCAATGTGTTCTTCTGTTGTAGGACAGATAGGTGTTGTTCTGGCTGAAACACAAGACCAATGTGTTCTTCTGTTGTAGGACAGATAGGTGTTGTTCTGGCTGAAACACAAGACCAATGTGTTCTTCTGTTGTAGGACAGATAGGTGTTGTTCTGGCTGAAACACAAGACCAATGTGTTCTTCTGTTGTAGGACAGATAGATGTTGTTCTGGCTGAAACACAAGACCAATGTGTTCTTCTGTTGTAGGACAGATAGGTGTTGTTCTGGCTGAAACACAAGACCAATGTGTTCTTCTGTTGTAGGACAGATAGATGTTGTTCTGGCTGAAACACAAGACCAATGTGTTCTTCTGTTGTAGGACAGATAGGTGTTGTTCTGGCTGAAACACAAGACCAATGTGTTCTTCTGTTGTAGGACAGATAGGTGTTGTTCTGGCTGAAACACAAGACCAATGTGTTCTTCTGTTGTAGGACAGATAGATGTTGTTCTGGCTGAAACACAGTGTACTGACAGTGAACTATTCAGCAGTGACAGACAGAGAAACGTATCTCTCCTCTTTTAAGAGTTGGAGAAGTTGTTTGGTTGTTATTTCTCTCTATTTATGTTCTGAAATTAAAATAGTTTACATTTCCCCCTCCACATTTTCTGATATAAAAATGCCCATCCTACCCATATGTTAAGAACAGACAACCTGGTTCGAATCCAGGCTGTAGCACAAATGGCTGTGATCGGGAGTCCCCATAGGGCGGTGCACAATTGGCCCAGCGTCGTCCCGGGTTAGGGGAGGGTTTGGCCCGGTAGTAGGCCGTCATTGTAAAATAATAATTTGTTCTTAACTGACTTGCCTAGTTTAAAAAAAGGTTAAATAAATAAATAAAAATATGCTGTAATATAGATATTGTATAAAGAACAGCACAATCATTATTTGAATTCAATTTTTTTCGTCAGGCTTGGGCTCATATATAGGCCTAGGTGTGTGCATTACCCCTGATATCTATATGGATGTTTTGACTTAATCAAAACCTGTCCATTTGGTTGTGTTTGGCTTTGAAACAACAAACACAACGACCATGTTTTACAAACTCAGTTTCAACCTGGTGTTGAACTTCTTTCTTTAAATTCATCATCACAGTCAGTTGAGTTTTAAAAGCACTATACTGTTTTAATGATAAATGTATGATGGTGATTTTTGATTGCATTGATGTCAGAGTGGTACCAGGCCACCAGGCCATTAGGACCTGATGGAGGGACAATAGAGCCCTGAGTACCAGGCCATTAGGACATGATGGAGGGACAATAGAGCTCTGAGTACCAGGCCATTAGGACCTGATGGAGGGACAATAGAGCCCTGAGTACCAGACCATATGAACTGATGGAGGGACAATAGAGCCCTGAGTACCAGGCCATTAGGACCTGATGGAGGGACAATAGAGCCCTGAGTACCAGGCCGTTAGGACCTGACGGAGGGACAATAGAGCCCTGAGTACCAGGCCGTTAGGACCTGACGGAGGGACAATAGAGCCCTGAGTACCAGGCCGTTAGGACCTGACGGAGGGACAATAGAGCCCTGAGTACCAGGCCGTTAGGACCTGACGGAGGGACAATAGAGCCCTGAGTACCAGGCCGTTAGGACCTGATGGAGGGACAATAGAGCCCTGAGTACCAGCCCGTTAGGACCTGACGGAGGGACAATAGAGCCCTGAGTACCAGGCCGTTAGGACCTGACGGAGGGACAATAGAGCCCTGAGTACCAGGCCGTTAGGACCTGACGGAGGGACAATAGAGCCCTGAGTACCAGGCCATTAGGACCTGATGGAGGGACAATAGAGCCCTGAGTACCAGGCCATTAGGCCCTGATGGAGGGACAATAGAGCCCTGAGTACCAGGCCATTAGGACCTGATGGAGGGACAATAGAGCCCTGAGTACCAGGCCATTAGGACCTGATGGAGGGACAATAGAGCCCTGAGTACCAGGCCATTAGGACCTGATGGAGGGACAATAGAGCCCTGAGTACCAGGCCATTAGGCCCTGATGGAGGGACAATAGAGCCCTGAGTACCAGGCCATTAGGCCCTGATGGAGGGACAATAGAGCCCTGAGTACCAGGCCATTAGGCCCTGATGGAGGGACAATAGAGCCCTGAGTACCAGGACATTAGTGACCTGATGGAGGGACAATAGAGCCCTGAGTACCAGGCCAGTAGGACCTGATGGAGGGACAATAGAGCCCTGAGTACCAGGACATTAGTGACCTGATGGAGGGACAATAGAGCCCTGAGTACCAGGCCATTAGGCCCTGATGGAGGGACAATAGAGCCCTGAGTACCAGGCCATTAGGCCCTGATGGAGGGACAATAGAGCCCTGAGTACCAGGACATTAGGACCTGATGGAGGGACAATAGAGCCCTGAGTACCAGGACATTAGTGACCTGATGGAGGGACAATAGAGCCCTGAGTACCAGGCCATTAGGCCCTGACGGAGGGACAATAGAGCCCTGAGTACCAGGCCATTAGGCCCTGATGGAGGGACAATAGAGCCCTGAGTACCAGGCCATTAGGCCCTGATGGAGGGACAATAGAGCCCTGAGTACCAGGACATTAGGCCCTGATGGAGGGACAATAGAGCCCTGAGTACCAGGCCATTAGGCCCTGATGGAGGGACAATAGAGCCCTGAGTACCAGGCCATTAGGACCTGATGGAGGGAACATAGAGCCCTGAGTACCAGGCCATTAGGACCTGAC